>NW_027508816.1:2785000-2875000 GCF_051911475.1 Siphateles boraxobius | reverse complement strand
ATAAAATCAAACGTGCCTAATATCCCGTTGAACCCTATTGATGCTTTTAGTTCACATGGATTCTGGCACATGCAGACACCAGTTATGACTGTAGAATAAAGATGCATAATTAAAACTCTTCGTATTACTATGATTTTAAGTGAAACCCACTGGACTGATTATTTCTCCTGGTGTCTTGATGCTAATGTAGATCGCTGACACCGCACACAACACACAGTACTGCTCAAACAACACTTCATCGGCTCGAACGTTGAGCAGACTCTCTCGTTATGCGAGTTCGTGTTTGTCCGCGTTGGAGATATTCCCTCCAGTATGCAAACCTGTGCTGACATGTAGCTTGTGTTACTGCTAACACTGAAGCTGGCTTGATCCAGACGTGTCTAAGACTGTCGGTTCCTCTGCTGGATTTCATTATATAAACCCTGGGATAGCCTTAAAAGTGGAGCTCTTGCTTCAGAACTGTAATTTCTTGCATTATAAAGTGCCTAGGATCAAAAGTGCACACATTTCAATTATACTATGTGGTTTGCATTGTGTTTTCTTGGGAGTTTTAGGCAAATGACTTAGGCTTCAGGTTTGTCCATATAAAGCATATGAACAAGGAGAGGCCGTTGTTAGACGCCAGAGACGCATGAGCCACTGTTCCAGATCCTGATGGTGTCGAGTTGCATTGTCATGCAAATAGACATAATTTGAATTAACTCATCTTCCACATCACACATTTTCAGTTTAACAGTTTGTCTCTTTTTTTTGGCAGCTAAATACCCAGAGATTAAATCTCTAATGGGACCTGATCACAGACTGAAATGGATAGTCTGTACGATGGTTGCCGTACAGTTTTGGGCCTTCTATTTGGTGAAGGACCTGTCCTGGAAATGGGTCTTGTTCTGGACATATGCATTTGGGAGTTGCATAAACCATTCAATGACATTAGCGATTCACGAGATCTCTCACAACACCGCTTTCGGGAACATCCGCGCCAAATGGAACCGTTGGTTCGCCATTTTCGCCAATCTGCCCATTGGCTTGCCTTACTCAGCTTCGTTTAAACGCTACCACCTGGACCACCATCGATATTTGGGTGGAGATGGCGTGGACGTTGATATCCCCACTGACTTCGAGGGCTGGTTCTTTTGCACCCGGTTGCGTAAGCTCATCTGGATAATGTTCCAGCCGCTGTTTTACGCCGTTCGTCCCCTTTATATCAACCCCAAACCCATCAGTCACCTAGAGATCATGAACACGGCCATACAGCTCGCGTTCAACGCTCTCCTCTATTGGTTCTGGGGTGCCAAGCCCTTGGTCTATATGATGATGGGCTCTTTGTTAGGAATGGGTCTCCATCCCATCTCAGGACACTTCATTGCAGAACATTACATGTTCCTCAAAGGCCATGAGACCTACTCTTACTACGGATCCCTCAACCTGCTGACGTTCAACGTCGGGTACCACAACGAGCACCATGACTTCCCTAGCATTCCCGGACGCCGACTGCCAATGGTAAGATGAGTTATTCTGCTTGAGGTTTATACAATATATCACAATAACACAAATGCACCAATATCGTGGATAGATCACCCAAAATTTTAGTGTCAGTACTACATTAAACTACTATAATGTTGAATATAATGTATAATAATGCAGTGGGGGAATATTTGTGGGTCCTGATAATGCCAAATGTCTGTTACTTGTAAAAAGTGGCCTATTATTTTAAATATTTCTAGTCAGAATGCAAACATATTCTTCTGAAATAATTCTGTATTTTCAGCTTCAGAATTATGAATACTTTTATTCTGGTGTCTCTATTGTCCTGAGCTTTGGGTTTCTAGCACTAGTGCTGTAGGCGCGTCGATGACGTTGACGCTTCGACATCAAAATTACGTCGACGTCATATTTTTGGGTCGACACTTCTGTTTTTATTCATTTTTTGCACCGTTCCCGGCGGTACAGCTCGCTACCACACGCGGGAGACCGAAACATTGCAGAATGGAGGACGAAGACAACTAGAAGTGAATGTGCTTTCCATTAATTGAATCACACACAGTAAACAAACCCTTAACAAAAAAAACCGTTGCAATTTAGATGCGCAAACTGGGTGCCGGTGCGGTGAGACGTACATGCTCGGGCACATTCGGCTTGAAGTCGTTCCTCCTCGGTTGCGGCACCGCGCGCGCTGTTACAAAAGAAGCCGTGCACACAGCCAAGCGAAATGGGGTCTTGCCGGTCTTGCGCACCCAACGCGTCATTTTTGCCGCGCGCACCTTCGCGCTTGTGCAGACCATAGACAGTAAAAGAAACAGACGCGTCGAGTATAAACAAGGCTTCACTCCGTGTCAGCGCGCGCTCTGATCGGTAAAGGTGCACAGACCTCTCCCGAATCATCTCCAGCAGCAGCAGCCTCCGATCGCACCACTAACTCCGCCTCCGTTTCCCTCGTAAGCTGATATTAGTAAACATTCTCTATGATAAAAATTTTTTCGTAAAAAATATTTTAATAACACGGTTTTGGCGGTTATAGAGTTCTAATGACGGTGTTCAAATACATAACATTAGATTAATGTTAGCCAGCTTATAGTATCATGATTCGCTAGTTCGTATTTATTTGTGATACCTTATGTTTTTTTATTATTCGAGCAGCAGAAAAAAAATCTTTATATTAATCGTCCAATTAGTCGTTAGATTAGTCGACTAATCGATAAAATAATCGCACAACTAATCGTTATATTAATAATAGTTTACCCCAGACCTAAGTCCAAGACTATTCACTTACACCCACAATGTTATATCAAATTTAGCATTTTAATCAACAGCACATTCTTTGTTAAGCTTTTACCAAATGTCTTGGAGTATCGCAATAATATTGTATCGTGAGTTCAGTATCGAATCGTGACATGAGGGAATCGTTACACTCCTAATACACAGCCAAATCAGTCCATCTCAATAGTTACAGTAAATCATTTTCTCAATCCCCTTGTTTGAGACTTTAGACTTTTTCTAAAATGTAATGGTAGCTATGTATTAAGCCCATTTATACTATGTGACACAAATACTATAACTATACTATAAGAACAACTTTGTATCCAAAATTAAATATAGTCTATATTGCAACAAAAAATAAATGATCAAAATCTATCAAAAAATAATAAATGGTTAAAGAAAAAAAAAAACATAGAATGTGAAAATCCAGTTTATTTCATAGTTTTAAATATGCCCCTAAAGAACATTGGCTAGAAAACTTGCAGTTGTTTTTGCAATCACTTAAAGTTGAGTTTGTAAAAACCAAACCTCCAACCAAACAGCCTGAAGCTGAAGCAAATAACACTGTGCCAAACACGTCAATTTGGTCCGGCGGGCCCCGGATCTGGAGTCAAACTGGTATTTCAGTGAGTTGGAGGAAGCACTGAAGGCCCGCCGTCTTGTCTTTAAACAGGGCATTACTGTGTTCAGCCTTTGAAAGACAAATATTACTTAAAGATGAAATAATGAATGGTAGGATACTTCCTCCTTAAAGGGTTTGTTCAGCCAAACAGGACAATTTCTGACATTAGTTACTCGCCCTCATGTCATGCCAAACCCGTAAGACTTTCAATCATCTTCCGAACACAAACTAAGATTCTTTTAATGAAATATGAGAGTTTTCTGTCCCTCCATTGACAGCTACTACCACTTTTAGGAAGTGATGCGAATGCTTTAGATAAAAATGTACCACTTTATTTTTGTCACTTCATAAAACTGAGGTTAAACCACTGGAGTCACATGGATTACTGTAATGATGTCTTTACTACCTTTCTGGGGCTTGAAAGTAGTTGAAATAGAGGGACAGAAATCCCTCGGATTTTAATTTGATTAAAAATATCTTTTTGTGTAAGTAATAATAAAATAATATCTAGTTTGTGTTCTGAAGATGAACGAAAGTCTTGGGGTTTGGAACGGCATGAGGGCGAGTAAATGATGACACAATTTAAATTTTTGCGTGAACTATCCCTTCGATTTAGAAAGGAAAACTAGACATTGGCAGATTGATTTCCCTGGAAAGTGTAATGCTGTGGCGCTTTCAAAACATTACTTTGTTCAAGCAAACCAACCAGCCCGACACCGTTTTGCCAACTATTGGGGGAAATCCTCAGGAAGCATGAAATTAACTTCTGCCCATATGATTGACAGTTTTTAAATGCCACCTTGAATGTAATTCCTGTTATTATGAATTTTACAGGGCTGGCCACGACCAAAGATATTTCTAGTCATTCATTTAATCCGTTAGTTGACTAGTTTATGGTATTATTTTAATTACTTAAAGTCTCCCTGTGTTGAAAATCCAGTTTTTTTATATGTCTATGTGGTGTTTTTAATATGCTTTAAGACAAACCATGTGTAAATTCATAAGTCGACAGCATTGCTGAGTATTTTCTCCTTAAAACTGCAGTGAACCAAAGACAGTCTCAAAAACACGCTTTGAAATCGCTGGTGTTTCTGACGTCACAAACTACCTTGTAACCAATCAGATCAACGTGTGATCGTCAACGAGTGGATCTCTGAGTGAGTGAGTGAGTGGAGGCGGGGCTCATTTGCATATTCATAGAACCGTGCATACTAAATGAGGCAAGGGTGTCGAGCTACATTCAAGATATTTTACAAGGTAAAAACATTTAAATATGTAATTTTTGTGATCAAAGATGAGTTTTTAGGGATAAAATGATTGACTACAGGGGGATGTTAAATATATATTGGGGGCATTAAAAATGGTCTGAGTTTTAGGGCTGAGAAAGAATATATAACAATCCTAACATTGTTCTGCATTACAGAGAAAAATTCTAAACTAGAGAAATAATAATGAGCCTTGAAATATAAATAAAGCTTTGACTGACAAAAGTAATAATGAATGTGTCGGAAAATAACAGCAGTGAAAATTGTAATGATTGCTTCGTAAATTAGTGTTGTTGTTTTTTAGCCTGATTCCGTTTGCTATCATTTGAGGCATTTATATGATTCTTATCTGTAATTGTTATAGACAAGAATCACAGAACGGCTTCATAGTCTAATAGTCTAGTCTAGTCAAAAGTGAAAGATTAACTATAGCGGGCTCACACTGAATACACTTAATCGTTCACATCTGAACATCAGCTGTTAGGGTGACCACCATTAAACAAACCAAACCTGGGACGATTATAAGTTTGTGTGGGACATGTTACCAACACTAAAACATAACCTGAAACTGTTATATAATCAGTGTTGGGAAAGTTCACTTTCTACATGAACTAGTACAAAGTTCAGTTCACTCATTTTAAAATGAACTAGTTAAGTTCATAGTTCATAAAATTTTGAACTAGTTCATAGTTCTTTTTTTCCATATGATGCTGTGAGTTATTATTTTTCCAAATTATTGTCAAAGCCCATATAGAACCACAGACAGCAATTATTTTATCGGCGGGCAAAGTTTGCACAGAAATGTAAGATTTTTCCATTTCTCACCGACCTTGTCATAAAACTGGTTTAAATGATCATACGATCCTCCTTGCTGCTTTTAGTTTTGCTGACGCATGTGGCGGTGCGACGCTGGTGCTGGTGTTGCCAGATTGGTGTTTATCCGCTACATATTAAGGCCTGTTTACGGTGTGTTTTATCCAGTGTTGGGCAGTAACGCATTACTGTAACGCAGTCACTTTTGACAGTAACTCATACTGTAACGCATTACTTTTTAAATAAATTAACTCCGTTACCGTTACCATATGGTGCGTTGTTCGTTACTTTTTTAAATTAATTAATTTTGGCTGAAGTGTATCCTACAGCCTAACCTGTTTGCAGCAGCGACGCATTGTAGGATTGGTGGTAGGGTTGCTTGCCACCCGTCCCTTAAAATACGGAATTGTCCCGTATTTACAAGTAAAATGATGCGTCCCGTATCAAATCAATAAGGGAAGCGATTTGTGTCATATATTTTACATAAGGCCCACACATAGCCTAGTTGGATAAAACATAAGGATTTACTATACTAATAGGAAATAGCCTATACAGAAATCAATTTCACAATAATGTTACATTATGATTAGAATCAAATGAATTTTGTCCATTTTCTTAGCTTAGAAAATGCACATTTATACGGGCTGAATTTTATAGGCCTAAAATATTGTTTAGTAGTTCTGTGAATTACACTGCGCAAACCAAAGTAATACTACCCACCGGACGAAGAAGGGTTGGCTCTCAGTCTCCACAGAACAAAATATTTATTTTATTTTCTTTTTAGTGTTCGCATTTATGAGGAAGAAACAATGTTACGGACGTGACAGACTCCGGACGTGAGCGCTCTGAAAGCGGCACTAAAATATGCTTTAAAACTTTCACAGAGACATAAAACAGAAAGCACAAAACCTTTCTTTAAAGTGAATTTCGTTTTGTATTAATTGTATCTTAATTTTAATCAATATTTCATCAACCAATTTCCTGGATTTAATAAATAAGTAGTAAATATAGCAGACGATAGATAATCACGAAACGGAGGCGCCGGTGCGTGAACTGGAGCTCGTCTCATAAATGAACCGAAACTCTGCGTATAAGGTAGCCTACTTGCCTCACAGACATGTCTACTTTTAAACAGAACAATTCAAAATGAAAGAATACAGACTGCTCTCTGCTTATGCAATCCGTATGAAATGTGCATTTCTCTCTGGCGCGTTCACTACTGAAGATCGCGAGTCAGCACAGAAATCCTTGGGATATATTCAGTTTGTGCTGGTCTGACTTAAATAAAATAGTGTTCAAAAATTACTTTCTGTTTAAGTCAGTTTTGTGTTTGTGTAGACCATTACGCATAAAAGAACATTAATGGTAACATTAAAGAATGTTTTTTTTAAAGTAACTAAAAAGTTACTTTTAACAGTAATGCATTACTTTTTGGTGTAAGTAACCAACAAAGTAATTGAGTTACTTTTTGAATGAAGTAACTAGCAACTGTAACTAGTTACTATATCTTAGTAACTAGCACAACACTGGTTTTATCCGGGTTTTCGCTCTATAGAAATCTGGCACTCTATTGAACGAAGTTAAACTGAGAGAGCTGCCGTTCACAGACACCAGAATGAAGGAGTTCACAGTAACGTTCTTCAGTAATACAGCACGATCACCCAAAATATGAACGAGTTTATGAACTATCATTCAATGAACGCGTTCAGGTACAACACTGAATATAATGTTTATCTAATTTAATAAAAACATTTATTCTGCCTTTCAGCTGATAAAAATTCTTTGTTCTTCCAGAAAACAGCATTACATCACAATATAACATAACATGTCTTTATTTTACATGACTTTTAAACTCAACATCACTGAGCCCAAAGGCATCATGCAGATCACTGTTTCTGAACTGACCAAGTCCAACTATAATCCAACTAAATAAATAATGAACAAATAAAATATAAACCAGCATGAATTTAGATCATTGACAGTCTTATATATAAGAATATATCAAACCAAAAACATTCATATTTTTTTTAGAAAGGATGTGAATTAAAACAAACACAGCAGGCAAAAGTCTAAAATTTAATTTACCGAATTATCCATTTGTTTTCTGACAGAAACACATGAACGAATCACCGCTCCACATTTTGATTGACAGCCGTCATAACCCACTAGTGTCCGTGTTTACTCCTGTGCTTTCAGCCACTGGATAGGATTTTGAAAACTGTTGTATTTGTATTTCTGACGAAGCGCTGTTAAATACAGAATAAATAAAATGCTTTCTTACAAAGGCAAAAGAACGCATGCACGTTTTCTTAATATGATCATTAAAAACCAACAGACAGATGAAAATGCGGGACATTTCCTCAATATGTGACGTGCGGGACGGGTGTCACACTAACTACTGTGTGTACGCATCAGGTGATGGAGAACAGCAGCCAATAACACTGACTAGAGCAGTGCTGTGTAAACATGACGGTGATGTGTCTGAGTGTTTCCGTTGTTCCTCCAGGTGAAGAAGATCGCAGGCGAGTACTACAGAGATCTCCCCTGTTACACGTCATGGGTGAAAGTACTTTATGACTTCATCATGGACGATGAGCTGAGTCCGTACTCCCGCGTAAAGAGACGACTGACGGGAGATATCAAGCAAGAGTGACGTCGTCTTCTCCTTCTCTTTTGCTTTTAGCAAGTGTGTGGTGAAGAATTTTAAGTGTGAACCAAAACTTCTATTGCACATGGTCTGAAGATTCAGTCTCTTTTATTATAGTTTAGTGGAATTTTCCTTTTTAACATTTCAATGCTAATGTTTGTAATTCCTGCGTGGCAGATTTTAAACATTGGGAGATTAAATAGGTCAGCAGTTCTGTGGCTCTACACGCTGATTCAGTGTTCTTCTGCTTGTCGGTCTGCTCTAGTCATATTTAATGAATAACGCAGAGCTCACCAATACAATATGTTCTTGTTGTTATGTAATGCATCATATTACAATCTGTAGATCTGCACCATCAGATTATGATCCAGTTCCTGAAATACTGAGAGCCATTATTGTAACTCATCTCTTATTAATAGACGCCAATGTCAGGCGTTTTTGTGTTCAGGCCTGTGTGTTTGTGCCTCCATTATAGTATATTATTTCAATTAAACAAGAAAACTGTGGCTAACAGTGAAGTACAGAGCTGTCTGTTAACATTTATATGTTTTATATATCAAATGAACTAAAAAGCCTTAATAAATTTTAGCTGGCGTCTTATGTTTGTTATTATTGTTACTCTATACACACACACACACACATACATAAATATAAATACATACATATATACACACACACATACAGTACTAGTAGCTTGAAACATTAGTATTTTGAATGTTTTTGAAAGATGTATCTTATGCTCAACAAGGCTGCATTTATTTTATCAAAAATTAAGTAAACTGAAATATTACAATTTAAAATAGAAAACCTTTATTTTAATATACTTTAAAATATAATTTATTCCTGTGATCAAAGCTGAATTTTCAGTATCATTACTCTAGTCTTCAGTGTCACATGATCCTTCAGTAATCACTATAATATGATGATTTATTATCAATGTTGGAAACAGTTGTGCTGCTCAATATTTTTTTGGAACTTGTGATACTTTTTTCAGGATTAATTGTATAAAGTAAAAAAAGTTGAAAAGAACAGCATTTATTCAAAATAGAAATATTTTCTAACAATATAAATCTTTACCATCACTGTTCATCAGTTTAACACATCCTTGCTGAATAAAAGTCACTGTCTTTCTAAAATCTTGAATGGTAATGTGTATAGTTACACCGCAGGAATGGCTTCCAGTTCCATTGTCCTGAATGCCTGAAATAATGTCATTGGTGAGCACAAGATAGTTTCACGTTTTATTCTACTGCATAAAAGAATGAATAAAACCGCCTTGTGATTTAAAAAAAAAAAGTTTTCCTTTTCTTATGAAAGGTGGTTGATAAGTGGCTAAATGGAACTACAGATGTAGTCAGACATTAAACTTCATCAGCCGATCAGATAAACTCGTCTAGCTAGTCCACTTTTACAGCCATGTTGCTCTTGCAAACTATTCTCTCTCAAATCTTCGGGTTTTTTAGGCTTTTATTTACATATAAACATTGACCAACAAACCTACATAGAGCTCATCAAATATGGTAAACAGGAGCTCAACCGTACTTGCTTGACGCGTGAGAACAAACCCTTATCGGTTCTTGCTGAAGCTCAAACGTGATGCGTAACACGAGAATGAACCTCATTGGTTCTTGCTTAAGCTCAAACGTGATGCGTAACATGAGAATGAACCTCATTGGTTCTTGCTGAAGCTCAAACGTGATGCGTAACACAGGAGTGAACCTCATTGGTTCTTGCTTAAGCTCAAACGTGATGCGTAACACGAGAATGAACCTCATTGGTTCTTGCTTAAGCTCAAACGTGATGCGTAACATGAGAATGAACCTCATTGGTTCTTGCAGAAGCTCAAACGTGATGCGTAACACGAGAATGAACCTCATTGGTTCTTGCTTAAGCTCAAACGTGATGCGTAACACGAGAATGAACCTCATTGGTTCTTGCTTAAGCTCAAACGTGATGCGTAACACGAGAATGAACCTCATTGGTTCTTGCTTAAGCTCAAACGTGATGCGTAACACGAGAATGAACCTCATTGGTTCTTGCTTAAGCTCAAACGTGATGCGTAACATGAGAATGAACCTCATTGGTTCTTGCTGAAGCTCAAACGTGATGCGTAACACGAGAATGAACCTCATTGGTTCTTGCTGAAGCTCAAACGTGATGCGTAACTTGAGAATGAACCTCATTGGTTCTTGCTGAAGCTCAAACGTGATGCGTAACATGAGAACAAACCCTTATCGGTTCTTGCTGAAGCTCAAACGTGATGCGTAACATGAGAACAAACCCTTATCGGTTCTTGCTGAAGCTCAAACGTGATGCGTAACACGAGAATGAACCTCATTGGTTCTTGCTTAAGCTCAAACGTGATGCGTAACATGAGAATGAACCTCATTGGTTCTTGCAGAAGCTCAAACGTGATGCGTAACACGAGAATGAACCTCATTGGTTCTTGCTTAAGCTCAAACGTGATGCGTAACACGAGAATGAACCTCATTGGTTCTTGCTTAAGCTCAAACGTGATGCGTAACATGAGAATGAACCTCATTGGTTCTTGCTGAAGCTCAAACGTGATGCGTAACTTGAGAATGAACCTCATTGGTTCTTGCTGAAGCTCAAACGTGATGCGTAACATGAGAACAAACCCTTATCGGTTCTTGCTTAAGCTCAAACGTGATGCGTAACACGAGAATGAACCTCATTGGTTCTCGCAGAAGCTCAAACGTGATGCGTAACATGAGAATGAACCTCATTGGTTCTTGCTTAAGATCAAACGTGATGCATAACACGAGAATGAACCTCATTGGTTCTTGCTTAAGCTCAAACGTGATGCGTAACATGAGAATGAACCTCATTGGTTCTCGCTTAAGCTCAAACGTGATGCGTAACACAAGAATGAACCTCATTGGTTCTTGCTTAAGCTCAAACGTGATGCGTAACACGAGAATGAACCTCATTGGTTCTTGCTTAAGCTCAAACGTGATGCGTAACACGAGAATGAACCTCATTGGTTCTTGCTTAAGCTCAAACGTGATGCGTAACACGAGAATGAACCTCATTGGTTCTTGCTTAAGCTCAAACGTGATGCGTAACACGAGAATGAACCTCATTGGTTCTTGCTGAAGCTCAAACGTGATGCGTAACTTGAGAATGAACCTCATTGGTTCTTGCTGAAGCTCAAACGTGATGCGTAACATGAGAACAAACCCTTATCGGTTCTTGCTGAAGCTCAAACGTGATGCGTAACATGAGAACAAACCCTTATCGGTTCTTGCTGAAGCTCAAACGTGATGCGTAACACGAGAATGAACCTCATTGGTTCTTGCTTAAGCTCAAACGTGATGCGTAACATGAGAATGAACCTCATTGGTTCTTGCAGAAGCTCAAACGTGATGCGTAACACGAGAATGAACCTCATTGGTTCTTGCTTAAGCTCAAACGTGATGCGTAACACGAGAATGAACCTCATTGGTTCTTGCTGAAGCTCAAACGTGATGCGTAACACGAGAATGAACCTCATTGGTTCTTGCTTAAGCTCAAACGTGATGCGTAACACGAGAATGAACCTCATTGGTTCTTGCTGAAGCTCAAACGTGATGCGTAACTTGAGAATGAACCTCATTGGTTCTTGCTGAAGCTCAAACGTGATGCGTAACATGAGAACAAACCCTTATCGGTTCTTGCTTAAGCTCAAACGTGATGCGTAACACGAGAATGAACCTCATTGGTTCTCGCAGAAGCTCAAACGTGATGCGTAACATGAGAATGAACCTCATTGGTTCTTGCTTAAGATCAAACGTGATGCGTAACACGAGAATGAACCTCATTGGTTCTTGCTTAAGCTCAAACGTGATGCGTAACATGAGAATGAACCTCATTGGTTCTCGCTTAAGCTCAAACGTGATGCGTAACACGAGAATGAACCTCATTGGTTCTTGCTTAAGCTCAAACGTGATGCGTAACACGAGAATGAACCTCATTGGTTCTTGCTTAAGCTCAAACGTGATGGGTAACACGAGAATGAACCTCATTGGTTCTTGCTGAAGCTCAAACGTGATGCGTAACATGAGAATGAACCTCATTGGTTCTTGCTGAAGCTCAAACGTGATGCGTAACATGAGAATGAACCTCATTGGTTCTTGCTTAAGCTCAAACGTGATGCGTAACATGAGAATGAACCTCATTGGTTCTTGCTTAAGCTCAAACGTGATGCGTAACATGAGAATGAACCTCATTGGTTCTTGCTGAAGCTCAAACGTGATGCGTAACACGAGAATGAATCTCATTGGTTCTTGCTGAAGCTCAAACGTGATGCGTAACATGAGAATGAACCTCATTGGTTCTTGCTGAAGCTCAAACGTGATGCGTAACATGAGAATGAACCTCATTGGTTCTTGCTTAAGCTCAAACGTGATGCGTAACATGAGAATGAACCTCATTGGTTCTTGCTGAAGCTCAAACGTGATGCGTAACATGAGAATGAACCTCATTGGTTCTTGCTTAAGCTCAAACGTGATGCGTAACACAGGAGTGAACCTCATTGGCTCTTGCTGAAGCTCAAACGTGATGCGTAACATGAGAATGAACCTCATTGGTTATTGCTGAAGCTCAAACGTGATGCGTAACATGAGAATGAACCTCATTGGTTCTTGCTTAAGCTCAAACGTGATGCGTAACATGAGAATGAACGTCATTGGTTCTTGCTTAAGCTCAAACGTGATGCGTAACATGAGAATGAACGTCATTGGTTCTTGCTTAAGCTCAAACGTGATGCGTAACATGAGAATGAACGTCATTGGTTCTTGTTTAAGCTCAAACGTGATGCGTAACATGAGAATGAACCTCATTGGTTCTTGCTTAAGCTCAAACGTGATGCGTAACACGAGAATGAACCTCATCGGTTCTTGCTGAAGCTCAAACGTGATGCGTAACATGAGAATGAACCTCATCGGTTCTTGCTTAAGCTCAAACGTGATGCGTAACATGAGAATGAACCTCATTGGTTCTTGCAGAAGCTCAAACGTGATGCGTAACATGAGAATGAAACTCATTGGTTCTTGCTTAAGCTCAAACGTGATGCGTAACACGAGAATGAACCTCATTGGTTCTTGCTGAAGCTCAAACGTGATGCTTAACACGAGAATGAACCTCATTGGTTCTTGCTTAAGCTCAAACGTGATGCGTAACACGAGAATTAACCTCATTGGTTCTTGCAGAAGCTCAAACGTGCAGTGTAACACAGGAATGAACCTCATCGGTTCTTGCTGAAGCTCAAACGTGATGTGTAACATGAGAATGAACCTCATTGGTTCTCGTAGAAGCTCAAACGTGCTGTGTAACACGAGAATGAACCTCATTGGTTCTTGCTGAAGCTCAAACGTGCTGCGTAACACAGGAATGAACCTCATTGGTTCTTGCTTAAGCTCAAACGTGATGCTTAACACTAAAATGAACCTCATTGGTTCTCGCAGAAGCTCAAACGTGCTGTGTAACACGAGAATGAACCTCATTGGTTCTTGCTGAAGCTCAAACGTGATGCGTAACACAGGAGTGAACCTCATTGGTTCTTGCAGAAGCTCAAACGTGATGCGTAACACAGGAGTGAACCTCATTGGCTCTTGCTGAAGCTCAAACGTGATGCGTAACACGAGAATGAACCTCATTGGTTCTTGCTGAAGCTCAAACGTGATGCGTAACACAGGAGTGAACCTCATTGGCTCTTGCTGAAGCTCAAACGTGATGCGTAACATGAGAATGAACCTCATTGGTTCTTGCTGAAGCTCAAACGTGATGCGTAACATGAGAATGAACCTCATTGGTTCTTGCTTAAGCTCAAACGTGATGTGTAACATGAGAATGAACCTCATTGGTTCTTGCTTAAGCTCAAACGTGATGCGTAACATGAGAATGAACCTCATTGGTTCTTGCTGAAGCTCAAACGTGATGCGTAACATGAGAATGAACCTCATCGGTTCTTGCTTAAACTCAAACGTGATGCGTAACACATCACTAAGGAAGATCACGTCTATCAAATCATTTTCTAAATCCATAAAACATTGGTTATTAACAAATCAAATATGTTGCCATAATACAGAATAATGTGTTTGTATTTATTATGTTTTTATTTTTTTTATTGTAGTAGTGTATTGGCTCTTGCTGAAGCTCAAACGTGATGCGTAACACGAGAATGAATCTCATTGGTTCTTGCTGAAGCTCAAACGTGATGCGTAACATGAGAATGAACCTCATTGGTTCTTGCTGAAGCTCAAACGTGATGCGTAACATGAGAATGAACCTCATTGGTTCTTGCTTAAGCTCAAACGTGATGCGTAACATGAGAATGAACCTCATTGGTTCTTGCTGAAGCTCAAACGTGATGCGTAACATGAGAATGAACCTCATTGGTTCTTGCTTAAGCTCAAACGTGATGCGTAACACAGGAGTGAACCTCATTGGCTCTTGCTGAAGCTCAAACGTGATGCGTAACATGAGAATGAACCTCATTGGTTATTGCTGAAGCTCAAACGTGATGCGTAACATGAGAATGAACCTCATTGGTTCTTGCTTAAGCTCAAACGTGATGCGTAACATGAGAATGAACGTCATTGGTTCTTGCTTAAGCTCAAACGTGATGCGTAACATGAGAATGAACGTCATTGGTTCTTGCTTAAGCTCAAACGTGATGCGTAACATGAGAATGAACGTCATTGGTTCTTGCTTAAGCTCAAACGTGATGCGTAACATGAGAATGAACCTCATTTGTTCTTGCTTAAGCTCAAACGTGATGCGTAACACGAGAATGAACCTCATCGGTTCTTGCTGAAGCTCAAACGTGATGCGTAACATGAGAATGAACCTCATCGGTTCTTGCTTAAGCTCAAACGTGATGCGTAACATGAGAATGAACCTCATTGGTTCTTGCAGAAGCTCAAACGTGATGCGTAACATGAGAATGAAACTCATTGGTTCTTGCTTAAGCTCAAATGTGATGCGTAACACGAGAATGAACCTCATTGGTTCTTGCTGAAGCTCAAACGTGATGCGTAACACGAGAATGAACCTCATTGGTTCTTGCTTAAGCTCAAACGTGATGCGTAACATGAGAAAGAAACTCATTGGTTCTTGCTGAAGCTCAAACGTGATGCGTAACATGAGAATGAACCTCATTGGTTCTTGCTTAAGCTCAAACGTGATGCGTAACATGAGAATGAACCTCATTGGTTCTTGCTTAAGCTCAAACGTGATGCGTAACATGAGAATGAACGTCATTGGTTCTTGCTTAAGCTCAAACGTGATGCGTAACATGAGAATGAACGTCATTGGTTCTTGCTTAAGCTCAAACGTGATGCGTAACATGAGAATGAACGTCATTGGTTCTTGCTTAAGCTCAAACGTGATGCGTAACATGAGAATGAACGTCATTGGTTCTTGCTTAAGCTCAAACGTGATGCGTAACATGAGAATGAACCTCATTGGTTCTTGCTTAAGCTCAAACGTGATGCGTAACACGAGAATGAACCTCATCGGTTCTTGCTGAAGCTCAAACGTGATGCGTAACATGAGAATGAACCTCATCGGTTCTTGCTTAAGCTCAAACGTGATGCGTAACATGAGAATGAACCTCATTGGTTCTTGCAGAAGCTCAAACGTGATGCGTAACATGAGAATGAAACTCATTGGTTCTTGCTTAAGCTCAAACGTGATGCGTAACACGAGAATGAACCTCATTGGTTCTTGCTGAAGCTCAAACGTGATGCGTAACACGAGAATGAACCTCATTGGTTCTTGCTTAAGCTCAAACGTGATGCGTAACATGAGAAAGAAACTCATTGGTTCTTGCTGAAGCTCAAACGTGATGCGTAACATGAGAATGAACCTCATTGGTTCTTGCTTAAGCTCAAACGTGATGCGTAACACGAGAATTAACCTCATTGGTTCTTGCAGAAGCTCAAACGTGCAGTGTAACACAGGAATGAACCTCATCGGTTCTTGCTGAAGCTCAAACGTGATGTGTAACATGAGAATGAACCTCATTGGTTCTCGTAGAAGCTCAAACGTGCTGTGTAACACGAGAATGAACCTCATTGGTTCTTGCTGAAGCTCAAACGTGCTGCGTAACACAGGAATGAACCTCATTGGTTCTTGCTTAAGCTCAAACGTGATGCTTAACACTAAAATGAACCTCATTGGTTCTCGCAGAAGCTCAAACGTGCTGTGTAACACGAGAATGAACCTCATTGGTTCTTGCTGAAGCTCAAACGTGATGCGTAACACAGGAGTGAACCTCATTGGTTCTTGCAGAAGCTCAAACGTGATGCGTAACACAGGAGTGAACCTCATTGGCTCTTGCTGAAGCTCAAACGTGATGCGTAACACGAGAATGAACCTCATTGGTTCTTGCTGAAGCTCAAACGTGATGCGTAACACAGGAGTGAACCTCATTGGCTCTTGCTGAAGCTCAAACGTGATGCGTAACATGAGAATGAACCTCATTGGTTCTTGCTGAAGCTCAAACGTGATGCGTAACATGAGAATGAACCTCATTGGTTCTTGCTTAAGCTCAAACGTGATGTGTAACATGAGAATGAACCTCATTGGTTCTTGCTTAAGCTCAAACGTGATGCGTAACATGAGAATGAACCTCATTGGTTCTTGCTGAAGCTCAAACGTGATGCGTAACATGAGAATGAACCTCATCGGTTCTTGCTTAAACTCAAACGTGATGCGTAACACATCACTAAGGAAGATCACGTCTATCAAATCATTTTCTAAATCCATAAAACATTGGTTATTAACAAATCAAATATGTTGCCATAATACAGAATAATGTGTTTGTATTTATTATGTTTTTATTTTTTTTATTGTAGTAGTGTATTGGCTCTTGCTGAAGCTCAAACGTGATGCGTAACACGAGAATGAATCTCATTGGTTCTTGCTGAAGCTCAAACGTGATGCGTAACATGAGAATGAACCTCATTGGTTCTTGCTGAAGCTCAAACGTGATGCGTAACATGAGAATGAACCTCATTGGTTCTTGCTTAAGCTCAAACGTGATGCGTAACATGAGAATGAACCTCATTGGTTCTTGCTGAAGCTCAAACGTGATGCGTAACATGAGAATGAACCTCATTGGTTCTTGCTTAAGCTCAAACGTGATGCGTAACACAGGAGTGAACCTCATTGGCTCTTGCTGAAGCTCAAACGTGATGCGTAACATGAGAATGAACCTCATTGGTTATTGCTGAAGCTCAAACGTGATGCGTAACATGAGAATGAACCTCATTGGTTCTTGCTTAAGCTCAAACGTGATGCGTAACATGAGAATGAACGTCATTGGTTCTTGCTTAAGCTCAAACGTGATGCGTAACATGAGAATGAACGTCATTGGTTCTTGCTTAAGCTCAAACGTGATGCGTAACATGAGAATGAACGTCATTGGTTCTTGCTTAAGCTCAAACGTGATGCGTAACATGAGAATGAACCTCATTGGTTCTTGCTTAAGCTCAAACGTGATGCGTAACACGAGAATGAACCTCATCGGTTCTTGCTGAAGCTCAAACGTGATGCGTAACATGAGAATGAACCTCATCGGTTCTTGCTTAAGCTCAAACGTGATGCGTAACATGAGAATGAACCTCATTGGTTCTTGCAGAAGCTCAAACGTGATGCGTAACATGAGAATGAAACTCATTGGTTCTTGCTTAAGCTCAAACGTGATGCGTAACACGAGAATGAACCTCATTGGTTCTTGCTGAAGCTCAAACGTGATGCGTAACACGAGAATGAACCTCATTGGTTCTTGCTTAAGCTCAAACGTGATGCGTAACATGAGAAAGAAACTCATTGGTTCTTGCTGAAGCTCAAACGTGATGCGTAACATGAGAATGAACCTCATTGGTTCTTGCTTAAGCTCAAACGTGATGCGTAACACGAGAATTAACCTCATTGGTTCTTGCAGAAGCTCAAACGTGCAGTGTAACACAGGAATGAACCTCATCGGTTCTTGCTGAAGCTCAAACGTGATGTGTAACATGAGAATGAACCTCATTGGTTCTCGTAGAAGCTCAAACGTGCTGTGTAACACGAGAATGAACCTCATTGGTTCTTGCTGAAGCTCAAACGTGCTGCGTAACACAGGAATGAACCTCATTGGTTCTTGCTTAAGCTCAAACGTGATGCTTAACACTAAAATGAACCTCATTGGTTCTCGCAGAAGCTCAAACGTGCTGTGTAACACGAGAATGAACCTCATTGGTTCTTGCTGAAGCTCAAACGTGATGCGTAACACAGGAGTGAACCTCATTGGTTCTTGCAGAAGCTCAAACGTGATGCGTAACACAGGAGTGAACCTCATTGGCTCTTGCTGAAGCTCAAACGTGATGCGTAACACGAGAATGAACCTCATTGGTTCTTGCTGAAGCTCAAACGTGATGCGTAACACAGGAGTGAACCTCATTGGCTCTTGCTGAAGCTCAAACGTGATGCGTAACATGAGAATGAACCTCATTGGTTCTTGCTGAAGCTCAAACGTGATGCGTAACATGAGAATGAACCTCATTGGTTCTTGCTTAAGCTCAAACGTGATGTGTAACATGAGAATGAACCTCATTGGTTCTTGCTTAAGCTCAAACGTGATGCGTAACATGAGAATGAACCTCATTGGTTCTTGCTGAAGCTCAAACGTGATGCGTAACATGAGAATGAACCTCATCGGTTCTTGCTTAAACTCAAACGTGATGCGTAACACATCACTAAGGAAGATCACGTCTATCAAATCATTTTCTAAATCCATAAAACATTGGTTATTAACAAATCAAATATGTTGCCATAATACAGAATAATGTGTTTGTATTTATTATGTTTTTATTTTTTTTATTGTAGTAGTGTATTTATTGTTTAAATGTTTAACCTGCTAGGGACTGCAGATGAAAATTAGCCTGTATGGCTAAATCTGGCACATTTACATGTTGGACCTTGTACCCATGTTAATTAATGTGCACTGTCCCTTTAAATAAAGAAACTCAAACTCAAAGAAACTCAACACGAGAATGAACCTCATTGGTTCTTGCAGAAGCTCAAACGTGATGCGTAACATGAGAATGAACCTCATTGGTTCTTGCTTAAGCTCAAACGTGATGCGTAACATGAGAATGAACCTCATTGGTTCTTGCTGAGGCTCAAATGTGATGCGTAACATGACAATGAACCTCATTGGTTCTTGCTGAGGCTCAAACGTGATGCGTAACATGAGAATGAACCTAATTGGTTCTTGCAGAAGCTCAAACGTGATGCGTAACATGAGAATGAACCTCATTGGTTCTTGCTTAAGCTCAAACGTGATGCGTAACATGAGAATGAACCTCATTGGTTCTTGCTGAGGCTCAAATGTGATGCGTAACATGACAATGAACCTCATTGGTTCTTGCTGAGGCTCAAACGTGATGCGTAACATGAGAATGAACCTAATTGGTTCTTGCTGAAGCTCAAACGTGATGCGTAACATGAGAATGAACCTCATTGGTTCTTGCTTAAGCTCAAACGTGATGCGTAACATGAGAATGAACCTCATTGGTTCTTGCTTAAGCTCAAACGTGATGCGTAACATGAGAATGAACCTCATTGGTTCTTGCTTAAGATCAAACGTGATGCGTAACATGAGAATGAACCTCATTGGTTCTTGCTGAAGCTCAAACGTGATGCGTAACATGAGAATGAACCTCATTGGTTCTTGCTTAAGCTCAAACGTGATGCGTAACACGAGAATGAACCTCATTGGTTCTTGCTGAAGCTCAAACGTGCAGTGTAACAGGAGTGAATCTCATTGGTCCTTGCTTAAGCTCAAATGTGATGCGTAACACGAGAATGAACCTCATTGGTTCTCGCAGAAGTTCAAACGTGATGAGTAACACAGGAGTGAACCTCATTGGTTCTTGCTGAAGCTCAAACGTGATGCGTAACATGAGAATGAACCTCATTGGTTCTTGCTTAAGCTCAAACGTGATGCGTAACATGAGAATGAACCTCATTGGTTCTTGCTTAAGCTCAAACGTGATGCGTAACATGAGAATGAACCTCATTGGTTCTTGCTTAAGGTCAAACGTGATGCGTAACATGAGAATGAACCTCATCGGTTCTTGCTTAAGCTCAAACGTGATGCGTAACACGAGAATGAACCTCATCGGTTCTTGCTGAAGCTCAAACGTGATGCGTAACATGAGAATGAACCTCATTGGTTCTTGCTTAAGCTCAAACGTGATGCGTAACATGAGAATGAACCTCATTGGTTCTTGCAGAAGCTCAAATGTGATGCGTAACATGAGAATGAACCTCATTGGTTCTTGCTTAAGCTCAAACGTGATGCGTAACACGAGAATGAACCTCATTGGTTCTTGCTGAAGCTCAAACGTGATGCGTAACATGAGAATGAACCTCATTGGTTCTTGCTTAAGCTCAAACGTGATGCGTAACATGAGAAAGAAACTCATTGGTTCTTGCTGAAGCTCAAACGTGATGCGTAACATGAGAATGAACCTCATTGGTTCTTGCTTAAGCTCAAACGTGATGCGTAACACGAGAATTAACCTCATTGGTTCTCGCAGAAGCTCAAACGTGCAGTGTAACACAGGAATGAACCTCATTGGTTCTTGCTGAAGCTCAAACGTGATGCGTAACACGAGAATGAACCTCATTGGTTCTCGTAGAAGCTCAAACGTGCTGTGTAACACGAGAATGAACCTCATTGGTTCTTGCTGAAGCTCAAACGTGCTGCGTAACACAGGAATGAACCTCATTGGTTCTTGCTTAAGCTCAAACGTGATGCGTAACACGAGAATGAACCTCATTGGTTCTTGCTGAAGCTCAAACGTGATGCGTAACACAGGAGTGAACCTCATTGGTTCTTGCAGAAGCTCAAACGTGATGCGTAACACAGGAGTGAACCTCATTGGCTCTTGCTGAAGCTCAAACGTGATGCGTAACACGAGAATGAACCTCATTGGTTCTTGCTGAAGCTCAAACGTGATGCGTAACACAGGAGTGAACCTCATTGGCTCTTGCTGAAGCTCAAACGTGATGCGTAACATGAGAATGAACCTCATTGGTTCTTGCTTTAGCTCAAACGTGATGCGTAACATGAGAATGAACCTCATTGGTTCTTGCTTAAGCTCAAACGTGATGCGTAACATGAGAATGAACCTCATTGGTTCTTGCTGAAGCTCAAACGTGATGCGTAACATGAGAATGAACCTCATCGGTTCTTGCTTAAGCTCAAACGTGATGCGTAACACGAGAATGAACCTCATTGGTTCTTGCAGAAGCTCAAACGTGATGCGTAACATGAGAATGAACCTCATTGGTTCTTGCTTAAGCTCAAACGTGATGCGTAACATGAGAATGAACCTCATTGGTTCTTGCTGAGGCTCAAATGTGATGAGTAACATGAGAATGAACCTCATTGGTTCTTGCTGAAGCTCAAACGTGATGCGTAACATGAGAATGAACCTCATTGGTTCTTGCTGAAGCTCAAACGTGATGCGTAACATGAGAATGAACCTCATTGGTTCTTGCTGAGGCTCAAACGTGATGCGTAACACGAGAATGAACCTCATTGGTTCTTGCTGAAGCTCAAACGTGATGCGTAACATGAGAATGAACCTCATTGGTTCTTGCTGAGGCTCAAACGTGATGCGTAACACGAGAATGAACCTCATTGGTTCTTGCTGAGGCTCAAACGTGATGCGTAACATGAGAATGAACCTCGTTGGTTCTTGCTGAAGCTCAAACGTGATGCGTAACATGAGAATGAACCTCATTGGTTCTTGCTTAAGCTCAAACGTGATGCGTAACACGAGAATGAACCTCATTGGTTCTTGCTTAAGCTCAAACGTGATGCGTAACACGAGAATGAACCTCATTGGTTCTTGCTGAGGCTCAAACGTGATGCGTAACATGAGAATGAACCTCATTGGTTCTTGCTTAAGCTCAAACGTGATGCGTAACATGAGAATGAACCTCATTGGTTCTTGCTGAGGCTCAAACGTGATGCGTAACACGAGAATGAACCTCATTGGTTCTTGCTGAAGCTAAAACGTGATGCGTAACATGAGAATGAACCTCATTGGTTCTCGCAGAAGCTCAAACGTGATGCGTAACACAGGAGTGAACCTCATTGGTTCTTGCTTAAGCTCAAACGTGATGTGTAACACAGGAATGAACCTCATTGGTTCTTGCTGAAGCTCAAACGTGATGCGTAACATGAGAATGAACCTCATTGGTTCTTGCTTAAGCTCAAACGTGATGCGTAACATGAGAATGAACCTCATTGGTTCTTGCTGAAGCTCAAACGTGATGCGTAACATGAGAATGAACCTCATCGGTTCTTGCTTAAGCTCAAACGTGATGCGTAACACGAGAATGAACCTCATTGGTTCTTGCAGAAGCTCAAACGTGATGCGTAACATGAGAATGAACCTCATTGGTTCTTGCTTAAGCTCAAACGTGATGCGTAACATGAGAATGAACCTCATTGGTTCTTGCTGAGGCTCAAATGTGATGAGTAACATGAGAATGAACCTCATTGGTTCTTGCTGAAGCTCAAACGTGATGCGTAACATGAGAATGAACCTCATTGGTTCTTGCTGAAGCTCAAACGTGATGCGTAACATGAGAATGAACCTCATTGGTTCTTTCTGAGGCTCAAACGTGATGCGTAACACGAGAATGAACCTCATTGGTTCTTGCTGAAGCTCAAACGTGATGCGTAACATGAGAATGAACCTCATTGGTTCTTGCTGAGGCTCAAACGTGATGCGTAACACGAGAATGAACCTCATTGGTTCTTGCTGAGGCTCAAACGTGATGCGTAACATGAGAATGAACCTCGTTGGTTCTTGCTGAAGCTCAAACGTGATGCGTAACATGAGAATGAACCTCATTGGTTCTTGCTGAAGCTCAAACGTGATGCGTAACATGAGAATGAACCTCATTGGTTCTTGCTTAAGCTCAAACGTGATGCGTAACATGAGAATGAACCTCATTGGTTCTTGCTTAAGCTCAAACGTGATGCGTAACATGAGAATGAACCTCATTGGTTCTTGCTTAAGCTCAAACGTGATGCGTAACACAGGAGTGAACCTCATTGGCTCTTGCTGAAGCTCAAACGTGATGCGTAACACGAGAATGAATCTCATTGGTTCTTGCTGAAGCTCAAACGTGATGCGTAACATGAGAATGAACCTCATTGGTTCTTGCTGAAGCTCAAACGTGATGCGTAACATGAGAATGAACCTCATTGGTTCTTGCTTAAGCTCAAACGTGATGCGTAACATGAGAATGAACCTCATTGGTTCTTGCTGAAGCTCAAACGTGATGCGTAACATGAGAATGAACCTCATTGGTTCTTGCTTAAGCTCAAACGTGATGCGTAACACAGGAGTGAACCTCATTGGCTCTTGCTGAAGCTCAAACGTGATGCGTAACATGAGAATGAACCTCATTGGTTATTGCTGAAGCTCAAACGTGATGCGTAACATGAGAATGAACCTCATTGGTTCTTGCTTAAGCTCAAACGTGATGCGTAACATGAGAATGAACGTCATTGGTTCTTGCTTAAGCTCAAACGTGATGCGTAACATGAGAATGAACGTCATTGGTTCTTGCTTAAGCTCAAACGTGATGCGTAACATGAGAATGAACGTCATTGGTTCTTGCTTAAGCTCAAACGTGATGCGTAACATGAGAATGAACCTCATTGGTTCTTGCTTAAGCTCAAACGTGATGCGTAGCACGAGAATGAACCTCATCGGTTCTTGCTGAAGCTCAAACGTGATGCGTAACATGAGAATGAACCTCATCGGTTCTTGCTTAAGCTCAAACGTGATGCGTAACATGAGAATGAACCTCATTGGTTCTTGCAGAAGCTCAAACGTGATGCGTAACATGAGAATGAAACTCATTGGTTCTTGCTTAAGCTCAAACGTGATGCGTAACACGAGAATGAACCTCATTGGTTCTTGCTGAAGCTCAAACGTGATGCGTAACACGAGAATGAACCTCATTGGTTCTTGCTTAAGCTCAAACGTGATGCGTAACATGAGAAAGAAACTCATTGGTTCTTGCTGAAGCTCAAACGTGATGCGTAACATGAGAATGAACCTCATTGGTTCTTGCTTAAGCTCAAACGTGATGCGTAACACGAGAATTAACCTCATTGGTTCTTGCAGAAGCTCAAACGTGCAGTGTAACACAGGAATGAACCTCATCGGTTCTTGCTGAAGCTCAAACGTGATGTGTAACATGAGAATGAACCTCATTGGTTCTCGTAGAAGCTCAAACGTGCTGTGTAACACGAGAATGAACCTCATTGGTTCTTGCTGAAGCTCAAACGTGCTGCGTAACACAGGAATGAACCTCATTGGTTCTTGCTTAAGCTCAAACGTGATGCTTAACACTAAAATGAACCTCATTGGTTCTCGCAGAAGCTCAAACGTGCTGTGTAACACGAGAATGAACCTCATTGGTTCTTGCTGAAGCTCAAACGTGATGCGTAACACAGGAGTGAACCTCATTGGTTCTTGCAGAAGCTCAAACGTGATGCGTAACACAGGAGTGAACCTCATTGGCTCTTGCTGAAGCTCAAACGTGATGCGTAACACGAGAATGAACCTCATTGGTTCTTGCTGAAGCTCAAACGTGATGCGTAACACAGGAGTGAACCTCATTGGCTCTTGCTGAAGCTCAAACGTGATGCGTAACATGAGAATGAACCTCATTGGTTCTTGCTGAAGCTCAAACGTGATGCGTAACATGAGAATGAACCTCATTGGTTCTTGCTTAAGCTCAAACGTGATGTGTAACATGAGAATGAACCTCATTGGTTCTTGCTTAAGCTCAAACGTGATGCGTAACATGAGAATGAACCTCATTGGTTCTTGCTGAAGCTCAAACGTGATGCGTAACATGAGAATGAACCTCATCGGTTCTTGCTTAAACTCAAACGTGATGCGTAACACATCACTAAGGAAGATCACGTCTATCAAATCATTTTCTAAATCCATAAAACATTGGTTATTAACTAATCAAATATGTTGCCACAATACAGAATAATGTGTTTGTATTTATTATGTTTTTATTTTTTTTATTGTAGTAGTGTATTTATTGTTTAAATGTTTAACCTGCTAGGGACTGCAGATGAAAATTAGCCTGTATGGCTAAATCTGGCACATTTACATGTTGGACCTTGTACCCATGTTAATTAATGTGCACTGTCCCTTTAAATAAAGAAACTCAAACTCAAAGAAACTCAACACGAGAATGAACCTCATTGGTTCTTGCAGAAGCTCAAACGTGATGCGTAACATGAGAATGAACCTCATTGGTTCTTGCTTAAGCTCAAACGTGATGCGTAACATGAGAATGAACCTCATTGGTTCTTGCTGAGGCTCAAATGTGATGCGTAACATGACAATGAACCTCATTGGTTCTTGCTGAGGCTCAAACGTGATGCGTAACATGAGAATGAACCTAATTGGTTCTTGCAGAAGCTCAAACGTGATGCGTAACATGAGAATGAACCTCATTGGTTCTTGCTTAAGCTCAAACGTGATGCGTAACATGAGAATGAACCTCATTGGTTCTTGCTGAGGCTCAAATGTGATGCGTAACATGACAATGAACCTCATTGGTTCTTGCTGAGGCTCAAACGTGATGCGTAACATGAGAATGAACCTAATTGGTTCTTGCTGAAGCTCAAACGTGATGCGTAACATGAGAATGAACCTCATTGGTTCTTGCTTAAGCTCAAACGTGATGCGTAACATGAGAATGAACCTCATTGGTTCTTGCTTAAGCTCAAACGTGATGCGTAACATGAGAATGAACCTCATTGGTTCTTGCTTAAGATCAAACGTGATGCGTAACATGAGAATGAACCTCATTGGTTCTTGCTGAAGCTCAAACGTGATGCGTAACATGAGAATGAACCTCATTGGTTCTTGCTTAAGCTCAAACGTGATGCGTAACACGAGAATGAACCTCATTGGTTCTTGCTGAAGCTCAAACGTGCAGTGTAACAGGAGTGAATCTCATTGGTCCTTGCTTAAGCTCAAACGTGATGCGTAACACGAGAATGAACCTCATTGGTTCTCGCAGAAGTTCAAACGTGATGAGTAACACAGGAGTGAACCTCATTGGTTCTTGCTGAAGCTCAAACGTGATGCGTAACATGAGAATGAACCTCATTGGTTCTTGCTTAAGCTCAAACGTGATGCGTAACATGAGAATGAACCTCATTGGTTCTTGCTTAAGCTCAAACGTGATGCGTAACATGAGAATGAACCTCATTGGTTCTTGCTTAAGGTCAAACGTGATGCGTAACATGAGAATGAACCTCATCGGTTCTTGCTTAAGCTCAAACGTGATGCGTAACACGAGAATGAACCTCATCGGTTCTTGCTGAAGCTCAAACGTGATGCGTAACATGAGAATGAACCTCATTGGTTCTTGCTTAAGCTCAAACGTGATGCGTAACATGAGAATGAACCTCATTGGTTCTTGCAGAAGCTCAAACGTGATGCGTAACATGAGAATGAACCTCATTGGTTCTTGCTTAAGCTCAAACGTGATGCGTAACACGAGAATGAACCTCATTGGTTCTTGCTGAAGCTCAAACGTGATGCGTAACATGAGAATGAACCTCATTGGTTCTTGCTTAAGCTCAAACGTGATGCGTAACATGAGAAAGAAACTCATTGGTTCTTGCTGAAGCTCAAACGTGATGCGTAACATGAGAATGAACCTCATTGGTTCTTGCTTAAGCTCAAACGTGATGCGTAACACGAGAATTAACCTCATTGGTTCTCGCAGAAGCTCAAACGTGCAGTGTAACACAGGAATGAACCTCATTGGTTCTTGCTGAAGCTCAAACGTGATGCGTAACACGAGAATGAACCTCATTGGTTCTCGTAGAAGCTCAAACGTGCTGTGTAACACGAGAATGAACCTCATTGGTTCTTGCTGAAGCTCAAACGTGCTGCGTAACACAGGAATGAACCTCATTGGTTCTTGCTTAAGCTCAAACGTGATGCGTAACACGAGAATTAACCTCATTGGTTCTTGCTGAAGCTCAAACGTGATGCGTAACACAGGAGTGAACCTCATTGGTTCTTGCAGAAGCTCAAACGTGATGCGTAACACAGGAGTGAACCTCATTGGCTCTTGCTGAAGCTCAAACGTGATGCGTAACACGAGAATGAACCTCTTTGGTTCTTGCTGAAGCTCAAACGTGATGCGTAACACAGGAGTGAACCTCATTGGCTCTTGCTGAAGCTCAAACGTGATGCGTAACATGAGAATGAACCTCATTGGTTCTTGCTTTAGCTCAAACGTGATGCGTAACATGAGAATGAACCTCATTGGTTCTTGCTTAAGCTCAAACGTGATGCGTAACATGAGAATGAACCTCATTGGTTCTTGCTGAAGCTCAAACGTGATGCGTAACATGAGAATGAACCTCATCGGTTCTTGCTTAAGCTCAAACGTGATGCGTAACACGAGAATGAACCTCATTGGTTCTTGCAGAAGCTCAAACGTGATGCGTAACATGAGAATGAACCTCATTGGTTCTTGCTTAAGCTCAAACGTGATGCGTAACATGAGAATGAACCTCATTGGTTCTTGCTGAGGCTCAAATGTGATGAGTAACATGAGAATGAACCTCATTGGTTCTTGCTGAAGCTCAAACGTGATGCGTAACATGAGAATGAACCTCATTGGTTCTTGCTGAAGCTCAAACGTGATGCGTAACATGAGAATGAACCTCATTGGTTCTTGCTGAGGCTCAAACTTGATGCGTAACACGAGAATGAACCTCATTGGTTCTTGCTGAAGCTCAAACGTGATGCGTAACATGAGAATGAACCTCATTGGTTCTTGCTGAGGCTCAAACGTGATGCGTAACACGAGAATGAACCTCATTGGTTCTTGCTGAGGCTCAAACGTGATGCGTAACATGAGAATGAACCTCGTTGGTTCTTGCTGAAGCTCAAACGTGATGCGTAACATGAGAATGAACCTCATTGGTTCTTGCTTAAGCTCAAACGTGATGCGTAACACGAGAATGAACCTCATTGGTTCTTGCTTAAGCTCAAACGTGATGCGTAACACGAGAATGAACCTCATTGGTTCTTGCTGAGGCTCAAACGTGATGCGTAACATGAGAATGAACCTCATTGGTTCCTGCTTAAGCTCAAACGTGATGCGTAACATGAGAATGAACCTCATTGGTTCTTGCTGAGGCTCAAACGTGATGCGTAACACGAGAATGAACCTCATTGGTTCTTGCTGAAGCTAAAACGTGATGCGTAACATGAGAATGAACCTCATTGGTTCTCGCAGAAGCTCAAACGTGATGCGTAACACAGGAGTGAACCTCATTGGTTCTTGCTTAAGCTCAAACGTGATGTGTAACACAGGAATGAACCTCATTGGTTCTTGCTGAAGCTCAAACGTGATGCGTAACATGAGAATGAACCTCATTGGTTCTTGCTTAAGCTCAAACGTGATGCGTAACATGAGAATGAACCTCATTGGTTCTTGCTGAAGCTCAAACGTGATGCGTAACATGAGAATGAACCTCATCGGTTCTTGCTTAAGCTCAAACGTGATGCGTAACACGAGAATGAACCTCATTGGTTCTTGCAGAAGCTCAAACGTGATGCGTAACATGAGAATGAACCTCATTGGTTCTTGCTTAAGCTCAAACGTGATGCGTAACATGAGAATGAACCTCATTGGTTCTTGCTGAGGCTCAAATGTGATGAGTAACATGAGAATGAACCTCATTGGTTCTTGCTGAAGCTCAAACGTGATGCGTAACATGAGAATGAACCTCATTGGTTCTTGCTGAAGCTCAAACGTGATGCGTAACATGAGAATGAACCTCATTGGTTCTTGCTGAGGCTCAAACGTGATGCGTAACACGAGAATGAACCTCATTGGTTCTTGCTGAAGCTCAAACGTGATGCGTAACATGAGAATGAACCTCATTGGTTCTTGCTGAGGCTCAAACGTGATGCGTAACACGAGAATGAACCTCATTGGTTCTTGCTGAGGCTCAAACGTGATGCGTAACATGAGAATGAACCTCGTTGGTTCTTGCTGAAGCTCAAACGTGATGCGTAACATGAGAATGAACCTCATTGGTTCTTGCTTAACCCTCTGAAACCGACGGCATCGTCGACGACGCCACACGACTCCTCCGATAAATATTGATATTATTTGATGAAAAATTGATCGATTTCCTTACCGTTTTTTGCAGCAGAAAGCTAACACGCTAGCCGTCACGGGGGTGTATTTGGTGTCTTTCTAGCCTTTTCAGAAGGTTTTCTATCCAGCCTGGAACTTGTGCGTCCTTTCAGAGTGTTTCAGTAATAAATCCATATGTGTATATCCCAGTTTTGATCTCTGAAGTCCATAATTTATAAATTTTCCGTCATATTTGCTGCTAGCTTGATGCAAGCTGCCATTTTGGACATCTCGCGATGCTTTGCGTGAGGTTGTTGACCAATGACAGGCTGATCCGTCGTCCACGTTGGTGTGCGTCATTACGCATGAACCAAGGGTGATATTTTGGAAAGAGAGAGACGCACGGCACAGTGGTTTCGAGGAGAGAGAGAGAGAGACGCACAGAGAGACGCGAGTTTTGAATAATACACAGAGAAACACGGAGAATAATGGATCCTCAGAGATTGAGAAACATGGATGTAAATCAAGCACTGGCCTTTTTTGATGCCATGGAGGATGATGGATTTTCTGGAGAAGAGAGCTTTTTGACTGATGAGGAACTTGATTACCAGAATCGTCTAGACCCTGCTGAAGAGTAAGTTACATTTATTTATTTACTGTAAAAGTATAAAAATAAACAAAAACTAATATGATAAAATATACATTTTCTAAATATGGAAAAATAAGTTATGTAAAAGTAGTATTTCGTTTTTCTGTGTGTGTTACAGAGTAGTAAGAGTTGTAGATTACACTTTGTCTCTCAACCATTGTATGTCTGAGTTTATTTACTGTAAAAAGTATAAAAAAAGAAGAAACTAATATGATAAAATATAAATTTTCTAAATATGTAAAAATAAGTTCTGTAAAAGTAGTATTTCATTTGTTTATGTTTGTTACAGAGTTGTGGATTACACTTTGTCTCTCAGCCATTGTTTGTCTGAGTTTACCTAGAGATACAAACAAAGGATGTTGTAGTGGGGGGTTGGTCACACCTTTTACCTGTGGAGAGAATAGTGGGGGGTTGGTCACACCTTTTGGCTGGAAAGCGAATGGTCATATTATAGCTGTGGTGGGTTGGGGGTACAGTAGCAATCTCAGCCATTGTAATCTTATGTGAAAAATCAAATACAAAAACAGTAATTGATCTAATTTGTATGATCTAATATTTTGCTTTATTTATTTGTTTTACAGTTGTGATAATGATGAAGACACCAGCCCACCCACCCAAGCCAGACAGGAAAGCTCCCATTCTTCCACTGAGGAGGGCCCTTCCACTTCTGCTGCAGCATCCCAGCAGCTGCCAGGAATAGGTCATGGACGGCTGCTGCAGTTTTTTACTTCACAAGGAAGTTTGTGCAGAGAAGCAGCAACAGCCCATGACCCACAGGGCTTTTCTGGAGGAGCTGACAGCCCAACTCTGTGGTGTTACAGTTGCTGTTCCTCCCACCCAGCAACAAAGTAACCATGTACCCGTCCAAACATCGGAACAAACTGAAGCAAGCAAGAAGGCCACCTATGGTAGAAGGCAATGTGTGAACTGCAAACAGACAAGGCAGGTGAAACAGGCCACCCCCTGGAAATGCAAAGCCTGTGATGTGGCCCTCTGTGTGATTCCTGATAGGAACTGTTTTGAGGCTTGGCATCAGTGATTTTCATGAGGCCCAAAACGCCTGGACTTCCTTTGGAAAAATGTAAATATTTTTTGTTCTGTTCAAGTTATAATGTTCATTCCTGTGCTCCAGGACTCCAAAGACTTGAACAAACTGTTTTCCAGAGGAAAATTGCTTAGCTTTTATTTATTTGTGTGTGATTTCAATAAATATTTGAGTGATTCAATTTCCGATTTATTTTTTCATTTGTCTTTGTGGTCCCATAACTTATTTTACATTCAGGTGACATCAATGAAACACAAATAAGCTGAAAGTTCAATTTGTCCTGAAAAAAAAGATGTGTGTCAATTGTCTGTGCACAAAAGTGTTGATGTTTTACAAGCTTTTTTAGTGAATAACACCAGACGAAAAATTTATTGTAAAAATACCCTTAGGTCTCAGAGGGTTAAGCTCAAACGTGATGCGTAACACGAGAATGAACCTCATTGGTTCTTGCTTAAGCTCAAACGTGATGCGTAACACGAGAATGAACCTCATTGGTTCTTGCTGAGGCTCAAACGTGATGCGTAACATGAGAATGAACCTCATTGGTTCTTGCTTAAGCTCAAACGTGATGCGTAACATGAGAATGAACCTCATTGGTTCTTGCTGAGGCTCAAACGTGATGCGTAACACGAGAATGAACCTCATTGGTTCTTGCTGAAGCTAAAACGTGATGCGTAACATGAGAATGAACCTCATTGGTTCTCGCAGAAGCTCAAACGTGATGCGTAACACAGGAATGAACCTCATTGGTTCTTGCTGAAGCTCAAACGTGATGCGTAACACAGGAATGAACCTCATTGGTTCTTGCTTAAGCTCAAATGTGATGCGTAACATGAGAATGAACCTCATTGGTTCTCGCTGAAGCTCAAACGTGATGCGTAACATGAGAAAGAACCTCATTGGTTCTTGCTGAAGCTCAAACGTGATGCGTAACATGAGAATGAACCTCATTGGTTCTCGCAGAAGCTCAAACGTGCAGTGTAACACAGGAATGAACCTCATTGGTTCTTGCTGAAGCTCAAACGTGATGCGCAACACGAGAATGAACCTCATTGGTTCTCGCAGAAGCTCAAACGTGCTGTGTAACACGAGAATGAACCTCATTGGTTCTTGCTGAAGCTCAAACGTGATGCGTAACACGAGAATGAACCTCATTGGTTCTCGCAGAAGCTCAAACGTGATGTGTAACACGAGAATGAACCTCATTGGTTCTTGCTGAAGCTCAAACGTGATGCGTAACACAGGAGTGAACCTCATTGGTTCTTGCAGAAGCTCAAACGTGATGCGTTACACAGGAGTGAACCTCATTGGCTCTTGCTGAAGCTCAAACGTGATGCATAACACAAGAATGAACCTCATTGGTTCTTGCTGAAGCTCAAACGTGATGCGTAACACAGGAGTGAGCCTCATTGGCTCTTGCTGAAGCTCAAACGTGCTGCGTAACACGAGAATGAACCTCATTGGCTCTTGCTGAAGCTCAAACGTGATGTGTAACATGAGAATGAACCTCATTGGTTCTTGCTTAAGCTCAAACGTGATGTGTAACATGAGAATGAACCTCATTGGTTCTTGCTTAAGCTCAAACGTGATGCGTAACATGAGAATGAACCTCATTGGTTCTTGCTGAAGCTCAAACGTGATGCGTAACATGAGAATGAACCTCATCGGTTCTTGCTTAAACTCAAACGTGATGCGTAACACGAGAATGAACCTCATTGGTTCTTGCAGAAGCTCAATCGTGATGCGTAACATGAGAATGAACCTCATTGGTTCTTGCTTAAGCTCAAACGTGATGCGTAACATGAGAATGAACCTCATTGGTTCTTGCTGAGGCTCAAATGTGATGCGTAACATGACAATGAACCTCATTGGTTCTTGCTGAGGCTCAAACGTGATGCGTAACATGAGAATGAACCTAATTGGTTCTTGCTGAAGCTCAAACGTGATGCGTAACATGAGAATGAACCTCATTGGTTCTTGCTTAAGCTCAAACGTGATGCGTAACATGAGAATGAACCTCATTGGTTCTTGCTTAAGCTCAAACGTGATGCGTAACATGAGAATGAACCTCATTGGTTCTTGCTTAAGATCAAACGTGATGCGTAACATGAGAATGAACCTCATTGGTTCTTGCTGAAGCTCAAACGTGATGCGTAACATGAGAATGAACCTCATTGGTTCTTGCTTAAGCTCAAACGTGATGCGTAACATGAGAAAGAAACTCATTGGTTCTTGCTGAAGCTCAAACGTGATGCGTAACATGAGAATGAACCTCATTGGTTCTTGCTTAAGCTCAAACGTGATGCGTAACACGAGAATTAACCTCATTGGTTCTCGCAGAAGCTCAAACGTGCAGTGTAACACAGGAATGAACTTCATTGGTTCTTGCAGAAGCTCAAACGTGATGCATTACACAGGAGTGAACCTCATTGGTTCTTGCTTTAGCTCAAACGTGATGCGTAACATGAGAATGAACCTCATTGGTTCTTGCTTAAGCTCAAACGTGATGCGTAACACGAGAATGAACCTCATTGGTTCTTGCTGAAGCTCAAACGTGCAGTGTAACAGGAGTGAATCTCATTGGTCCTTGCTTAAGCTCAAACGTGATGCGTAACACGAGACTGAACCTCATTGGTTCTCGCAGAAGTTCAAACGTGATGAGTAACACAGGAGTGAACCTCATTGGTTCTTGCTGAAGCTCAAACGTGATGCGTAACATGAGAAAAAACCTCATTGGTTCTTGCTTAAGCTCAAACGTGATGCGTAACATGAGAATGAACCTCATTGGTTCTTGCTTAAGCTCAAACGTGATGCGTAACATGAGAATGAACCTCATTGGTTCTTGCTTAAGGTCAAACGTGATGCGTAACATGAGAATGAACCTCATCGGTTTTTGCTTAAGCTCAAACGTGATGCGTAACACGAGAATGAACCTCATCGGTTCTTGCTGAAGCTCAAACGTGATGCGTAACATGAGAATGAACCTCATTGGTTCTTGCTTAAGCTCAAACGTGATGCGTAACATGAGAATGAACCTCATTGGTTCTTGCAGAAGCTCAAACGTGATGCGTAACATGAGAATGAACCTCATTGGTTCTTGCTTAAGCTCAAACGTGATGCGTAACACGAGAATGAACCTCATTGGTTCTTGCTGAAGCTCAAACGTGATGCGTAACATGAGAATGAACCTCATTGGTTCTTGCTTAAGCTCAAACGTGATGCGTAACATGAGAAAGAAACTCATTGGTTCTTGCTGAAGCTCAAACGTGATGCGTAACATGAGAATGAACCTCATTGGTTCTTGCTTAAGCTCAAACGTGATGCGTAACACGAGAATTAACCTCATTGGTTCTCGCAGAAGCTCAAACGTGCAGTGTAACACAGGAATGAACCTCATTGGTTCTTGCTGAAGCTCAAACGTGATGCGTAACACGAGAATGAACCTCATTGGTTCTCGTAGAAGCTCAAACGTGCTGTGTAACACGAGAATGAACCTCATTGGTTCTTGCTGAAGCTCAAACGTGCTGCGTAACACAGGAATGAACCTCATTGGTTCTTGCTTAAGCTCAAACGTGATGCGTAACACGAGAATTAACCTCATTGGTTCTTGCTGAAGCTCAAACGTGATGCGTAACACAGGAGTGAACCTCTTTGGTTCTTGCAGAAGCTCAAACGTGATGCGTAACACAGGAGTGAACCTCATTGGCTCTTGCTGAAGCTCAAACGTGATGCGTAACACGAGAATGAACCTCTTTGGTTCTTGCTGAAGCTCAAACGTGATGCGTAACACAGGAGTGAACCTCATTGGCTCTTGCTGAAGCTCAAACGTGATGCGTAACATGAGAATGAACCTCATTGGTTCTTGCTTTAGCTCAAACGTGATGCGTAACATGAGAATGAACCTCATTGGTTCTTGCTTAAGCTCAAACGTGATGCGTAACATGAGAATGAACCTCATTGGTTCTTGCTGAAGCTCAAACGTGATGCGTAACATGAGAATGAACCTCATCGGTTCTTGCTTAAGCTCAAACGTGATGCGTAACACGAGAATGAACCTCATTGGTTCTTGCAGAAGCTCAAACGTGATGCGTAACATGAGAATGAACCTCATTGGTTCTTGCTTAAGCTCAAACGTGATGCGTAACATGAGAATGAACCTCATTGGTTCTTGCTGAGGCTCAAATGTGATGAGTAACATGAGAATGAACCTCATTGGTTCTTGCTGAAGCTCAAACGTGATGCGTAACATGAGAATGAACCTCATTGGTTCTTGCTGAAGCTCAAACGTGATGCGTAACATGAGAATGAACCTCATTGGTTCTTGCTGAGGCTCAAACTTGATGCGTAACACGAGAATGAACCTCATTGGTTCTCGTAGAAGCTCAAACGTGCTGTGTAACACGAGAATGAACCTCATTGGTTCTTGCTGAAGCTCAAACGTGCTGCGTAACACAGGAATGAACCTCATTGGTTCTTGCTTAAGCTCAAACGTGATGCGTAACACGAGAATTAACCTCATTGGTTCTTGCTGAAGCTCAAACGTGATGCGTAACACAGGAGTGAACCTCTTTGGTTCTTGCAGAAGCTCAAACGTGATGCGTAACACAGGAGTGAACCTCATTGGCTCTTGCTGAAGCTCAAACGTGATGCGTAACACGAGAATGAACCTCTTTGGTTCTTGCTGAAGCTCAAACGTGATGCGTAACACAGGAGTGAACCTCATTGGCTCTTGCTGAAGCTCAAACGTGATGCGTAACATGAGAATGAACCTCATTGGTTCTTGCTTTAGCTCAAACGTGATGCGTAACATGAGAATGAACCTCATTGGTTCTTGCTTAAGCTCAAACGTGATGCGTAACATGAGAATGAACCTCATTGGTTCTTGCTGAAGCTCAAACGTGATGCGTAACATGAGAATGAACCTCATCGGTTCTTGCTTAAGCTCAAACGTGATGCGTAACACGAGAATGAACCTCATTGGTTCTTGCAGAAGCTCAAACGTGATGCGTAACATGAGAATGAACCTCATTGGTTCTTGCTTAAGCTCAAACGTGATGCGTAACATGAGAATGAACCTCATTGGTTCTTGCTGAGGCTCAAATGTGATGAGTAACATGAGAATGAACCTCATTGGTTCTTGCTGAAGCTCAAACGTGATGCGTAACATGAGAATGAACCTCATTGGTTCTTGCTGAAGCTCAAACGTGATGCGTAACATGAGAATGAACCTCATTGGTTCTTGCTGAGGCTCAAACTTGATGCGTAACACGAGAATGAACCTCATTGGTTCTCGCTGAAGCTCAAACGTGATGCGTAACATGAGAAAGAACCTCATTGGTTCTTGCTGAAGCTCAAACGTGATGCGTAACATGAGAATGAACCTCATTGGTTCTCGCAGAAGCTCAAACGTGCAGTGTAACACAGGAATGAACCTCATTGGTTCTTGCTGAAGCTCAAACGTGATGCGCAACACGAGAATGAACCTCATTGGTTCTCGCAGAAGCTCAAACGTGCTGTGTAACACGAGAATGAACCTCATTGGTTCTTGCTGAAGCTCAAACGTGATGCGTAACACGAGAATGAACCTCATTGGTTCTCGCAGAAGCTCAAACGTGATGTGTAACACGAGAATGAACCTCATTGGTTCTTGCTGAAGCTCAAACGTGATGCGTAACACAGGAGTGAACCTCATTGGTTCTTGCAGAAGCTCAAACGTGATGCGTTACACAGGAGTGAACCTCATTGGCTCTTGCTGAAGCTCAAACGTGATGCGTAACACAAGAATGAACCTCATTGGTTCTTGCTGAAGCTCAAACGTGATGCGTAACACAGGAGTGAGCCTCATTGGCTCTTGCTGAAGCTCAAACGTGATGCGTAACACGAGAATGAACCTCATTGGCTCTTGCTGAAGCTCAAACGTGATGTGTAACATGAGAATGAACCTCATTGGTTCTTGCTTAAGCTCAAACGTGATGTGTAACATGAGAATGAACCTCATTGGTTCTTGCTTAAGCTCAAACGTGATGCGTAACATGAGAATGAACCTCATTGGTTCTTGCTGAAGCTCAAACGTGATGCGTAACATGAGAATGAACCTCATCGGTTCTTGCTTAAACTCAAACGTGATGCGTAACACGAGAATGAACCTCATTGGTTCTTGCAGAAGCTCAAACGTGATGCGTAACATGAGAATGAACCTCATTGGTTCTTGCTTAAGCTCAAACGTGATGCGTAACATGAGAATGAACCTCATTGGTTCTTGCTGAGGCTCAAATGTGATGCGTAACATGACAATGAACCTCATTGGTTCTTGCTGAGGCTCAAACGTGATGCGTAACATGAGAATGAACCTAATTGGTTCTTGCTGAAGCTCAAACGTGATGCGTAACATGAGAATGAACCTCATTGGTTCTTGCTTAAGCTCAAACGTGATGCGTAACATGAGAATGAACCTCATTGGTTCTTGCTTAAGCTCAAACGTGATGCGTAACATGAGAATGAACCTCATTGGTTCTTGCTTAAGATCAAACGTGATGCGTAACATGAGAATGAACCTCATTGGTTCTTGCTGAAGCTCAAACGTGATGCGTAACATGAGAATGAACCTCATTGGTTCTTGCTTAAGCTCAAACGTGATGCGTAACATGAGAAAGAAACTCATTGGTTCTTGCTGAAGCTCAAACGTGATGCGTAACATGAGAATGAACCTCATTGGTTCTTGCTTAAGCTCAAACGTGATGCGTAACACGAGAATTAACCTCATTGGTTCTCGCAGAAGCTCAAACGTGCAGTGTAACACAGGAATGAACTTCATTGGTTCTTGCAGAAGCTCAAACGTGATGCATTACACAGGAGTGAACCTCATTGGTTCTTGCTTTAGCTCAAACGTGATGCGTAACATGAGAATGAACCTCATTGGTTCTTGCTTAAGCTCAAACGTGATGCGTAACACGAGAATGAACCTCATTGGTTCTTGCTGAAGCTCAAACGTGCAGTGTAACAGGAGTGAATCTCATTGGTCCTTGCTTAAGCTCAAACGTGATGCGTAACACGAGAATGAACCTCATTGGTTCTCGCAGAAGTTCAAACGTGATGAGTAACACAGGAGTGAACCTCATTGGTTCTTGCTGAAGCTCAAACGTGATGCGTAACATGAGAATGAACCTCATTGGTTCTTGCTTAAGCTCAAACGTGATGCGTAACATGAGAATGAACCTCATTGGTTCTTGCTTAAGCTCAAACGTGATGCGTAACATGAGAATGAACCTCATTGGTTCTTGCTTAAGGTCAAACGTGATGCGTAACATGAGAATGAACCTCATCGGTTCTTGCTTAAGCTCAAACGTGATGCGTAACACGAGAATGAACCTCATCGGTTCTTGCTGAAGCTCAAACGTGATGCGTAACATGAGAATGAACCTCATTGGTTCTTGCTTAAGCTCAAACGTGATGCGTAACATGAGAATGAACCTCATTGGTTCTTGCTGAAGCTCAAACGTGATGCGTAACATGAGAATGAACCTCATTGGTTCTTGCTTAAGCTCAAACGTGATGCGTAACATGAGAAAGAAACTCATTGGTTCTTGCTGAAGCTCAAACGTGATGCGTAACATGAGAATGAACCTCATTGGTTCTTGCTTAAGCTCAAACGTGATGCGTAACACGAGAATTAACCTCATTGGTTCTCGCAGAAGCTCAAACGTGCAGTGTAACACAGGAATGAACCTCATTGGTTCTTGCTTAAGCTCAAACATGATGCGTAACACGAGAATGAACCTCATTGGTTCTCGTAGAAGCTCAAACGTGCTGTGTAACACGAGAATGAACCTCATTGGTTCTTGCTGAAGCTCAAACGTGCTGCGTAACACAGGAATGAACCTCATTGGTTCTTGCTTAAGCTCAAACGTGATGCGTAACACGAGAATTAACCTCATTGGTTCTTGCTGAAGCTCAAACGTGATGCGTAACACAGGAGTGAACCTCTTTGGTTCTTGCAGAAGCTCAAACGTGATGCGTAACACAGGAGTGAACCTCATTGGCTCTTGCTGAAGCTCAAACGTGATGCGTAACACGAGAATGAACCTCTTTGGTTCTTGCTGAAGCTCAAACGTGATGCGTAACACAGGAGTGAACCTCATTGGCTCTTGCTGAAGCTCAAACGTGATGCGTAACATGAGAATGAACCTCATTGGTTCTTGCTTTAGCTCAAACGTGATGCGTAACATGAGAATGAACCTCATTGGTTCTTGCTTAAGCTCAAACGTGATGCGTAACATGAGAATGAACCTCATTGGTTCTTGCTGAAGCTCAAACGTGATGCGTAACATGAGAATGAACCTCATCGGTTCTTGCTTAAGCTCAAACGTGATGCGTAACACGAGAATGAACCTCATTGGTTCTTGCAGAAGCTCAAACGTGATGCGTAACATGAGAATGAACCTCATTGGTTCTTGCTTAAGCTCAAACGTGATGCGTAACATGAGAATGAACCTCATTGGTTCTTGCTGAGGCTCAAATGTGATGAGTAACATGAGAATGAACCTCATTGGTTCTTGCTGAAGCTCAAACGTGATGCGTAACATGAGAATGAACCTCATTGGTTCTTGCTGAAGCTCAAACGTGATGCGTAACATGAGAATGAACCTCATTGGTTCTTGCTGAGGCTCAAACTTGATGCGTAACACGAGAATGAACCTCATTGGTTCTTGCTGAAGCTCAAACGTGATGCGTAACATGAGAATGAACCTCATTGGTTCTTGCTGAGGCTCAAACGTGATGCGTAACACGAGAATGAACCTCATTGGTTCTTGCTGAGGCTCAAACGTGATGCGTAACATGAGAATGAACCTCGTTGGTTCTTGCTGAAGCTCAAACGTGATGCGTAACATGAGAATGAACCTCATTGGTTCTTGCTTAAGCTCAAACGTGATGCGTAACACGAGAATGAACCTCATTGGTTCTTGCTTAAGCTCAAACGTGATGCGTAACACGAGAATGAACCTCATTGGTTCTTGCTGAGGCTCAAACGTGATGCGTAACATGAGAATGAACCTCATTGGTTCTTGCTTAAGCTCAAACGTGATGCGTAACATGAGAATGAACCTCATTGGTTCTTGCTGAGGCTCAAACGTGATGCGTAACACGAGAATGAACCTCATTGGTTCTATCTGAAGCTAAAACGTGATGCGTAACATGAGAATGAACCTCATTGGTTCTCGCAGAAGCTCAAACGTGATGCGTAACACAGGAGTGAACCTCATTGGTTCTTGCTTAAGCTCAAACGTGATGTGTAACACAGGAATGAACCTCATTGGTTCTTGCTGAAGCTCAAACGTGATGCGTAACATGAGAATGAACCTCATTGGTTCTTGCTTAAGCTCAAACGTGATGCGTAACATGAGAATGAACCTCATTGGTTCTTGCTGAAGCTCAAACGTGATGCGTAACATGAGAATGAACCTCATTGGTTCTTGCTTAAGCTCAAACGTGATGCGTAACACGAGAATTAACCTCATTGGTTCTTGCAGAAGCTCAAACGTGATGCGTAACATGAGAATGAACCTCATTGGTTCTTGCTTAAGCTCAAACGTGATGCGTAACATGAGAATGAACCTCATTGGTTCTTGCTGAGGCTCAAATGTGATGAGTAACATGAGAATGAACCTCATTGGTTCTTGCTGAAGCTCAAACGTGATGCGTAACATGAGAATGAACCTCATTGGTTCTTGCTGAAGCTCAAACGTGATGCGTAACATGAGAATGAACCTCATTGGTTCTTGCTGAGGCTCAAACGTGATGCGTAACACGAGAATGAACCTCATTGGTTCTTGCTGAAGCTCAAACGTGATGCGTAACATGAGAATGAACCTCATTGGTTCTTGCTGAGGCTCAAACGTGATGCGTAACACGAGAATGAACCTCATTTGTTCTTGCTGAGGCTCAAACGTGATGCGTAACATGAGAATGAACCTCGTTGGTTCTTGCTGAAGCTCAAACGTGATGCGTAACATGAGAATGAACCTCATTGGTTCTTGCTTAAGCTCAAACGTGATGCGTAACACGAGAATGAACCTCATTGGTTCTTGCTTAAGCTCAAACGTGATGCGTAACACGAGAATGAACCTCATTGGTTCTTGCTGAGGCTCAAACGTGATGCGTAACATGAGAATGAACCTCATTGGTTCTTGCTTAAGCTCAAACGTGATGCGTAACATGAGAATGAACCTCATTGGTTCTTGCTGAGGCTCAAACGTGATGCGTAACACGAGAATGAACCTCATTGGTTCTTGCTGAAGCTAAAACGTGATGCGTAACATGAGAATGAACCTCATTGGTTCTCGCAGAAGCTCAAACGTGATGCGTAACACAGGAATGAACCTCATTGGTTCTTGCTGAAGCTCAAACGTGATGCGTAACACAGGAATGAACCTCATTGGTTCTTGCTTAAGCTCAAATGTGATGCGTAACATGAGAATGAACCTCATTGGTTCTCGCTGAAGCTCAAACGTGATGCGTAACATGAGAAAGAACCTCATTGGTTCTTGCTGAAGCTCAAACGTGATGCGTAACATGAGAATGAACCTCATTGGTTCTCGCAGAAGCTCAAACGTGCAGTGTAACACAGGAATGAACCTCATTGGTTCTTGCTGAAGCTCAAACGTGATGCGCAACACGAGAATGAACCTCATTGGTTCTCGCAGAAGCTCAAACGTGCTGTGTAACACGAGAATGAACCTCATTGGTTCTTGCTGAAGCTCAAACGTGATGCGTAACACGAGAATGAACCTCATTGGTTCTCGCAGAAGCTCAAACGTGCTGTGTAACACGAGAATGAACCTCATTGGTTCTTGCTGAAGCTCAAACGTGATGCGTAACACAGGAGTGAACCTCATTGGTTCTTGCAGAAGCTCAAACGTGATGCGTTACACAGGAGTGAACCTCATTGGCTCTTGCTGAAGCTCAAACGTGATGCGTAACACAAGAATGAACCTCATTGGTTCTTGCTGAAGCTCAAACGTGATGCGTAACACAGGAGTGAGCCTCATTGGCTCTTGCTGAAGCTCAAACGTGATGCGTAACACGAGAATGAACCTCATTGGCTCTTGCTGAAGCTCAAACGTGATGTGTAACATGAGAATGAACCTCATTGGTTCTTGCTTAAGCTCAAACGTGATGTGTAACATGAGAATGAACCTCATTGGTTCTTGCTTAAGCTCAAACGTGATGCGTAACATGAGAATGAACCTCATTGGTTCTTGCTGAAGCTCAAACGTGATGCGTAACATGAGAATGAACCTCATCGGTTCTTGCTTAAACTCAAACGTGATGCGTAACACGAGAATGAACCTCATTGGTTCTTGCAGAAGCTCAAACGTGATGCGTAACATGAGAATGAACCTCATTGGTTCTTGCTTAAGCTCAAACGTGATGCGTAACATGAGAATGAACCTCATTGGTTCTTGCTGAGGCTCAAATGTGATGCGTAACATGACAATGAACCTCATTGGTTCTTGCTGAGGCTCAAACGTGATGCGTAACATGAGAATGAACCTAATTGGTTCTTGCTGAAGCTCAAACGTGATGCGTAACATGAGAATGAACCTCATTGGTTCTTGCTTAAGCTCAAACGTGATGCGTAACATGAGAATGAACCTCATTGGTTCTTGCTTAAGCTCAAACGTGATGCGTAACATGAGAATGAACCTCATTGGTTCTTGCTTAAGATCAAACGTGATGCGTAACATGAGAATGAACCTCATTGGTTCTTGCTGAAGCTCAAACGTGATGCGTAACATGAGAATGAACCTCATTGGTTCTTGCTTAAGCTCAAACGTGATGCGTAACATGAGAAAGAAACTCATTGGTTCTTGCTGAAGCTCAAACGTGATGCGTAACATGAGAATGAACCTCATTGGTTCTTGCTTAAGCTCAAACGTGATGCGTAACACGAGAATTAACCTCATTGGTTCTCGCAGAAGCTCAAACGTGCAGTGTAACACAGGAATGAACCTCATTGGTTCTTGCTGAAGCTCAAACGTGATGCGTAACACGAGAATGAACCTCATTGGTTCTCGTAGAAGCTCAAACGTGCTGTGTAGCACGAGAATGAACCTCATTGGTTCTTGCTGAAGCTCAAACGTGCTGCGTAACACAGGAATGAACCTCATTGGTTCTTGCTTAAGCTCAAACGTGATGCGTAACACGAGAATGAACCTCATTGGTTCTTGCTGAAGCTCAAACGTGATGCGTAACACAGGAGTGAACCTCATTGGTTCTTGCAGAAGCTCAAACGTGATGCGTAACACAGGAGTGAACCTCATTGGCTCTTGCTGAAGCTCAAACGTGATGCGTAACACGAGAATGAACCTCATTGGTTCTTGCTGAAGCTCAAACGTGATGCGTAACACAGGAGTGAACCTCATTGGCTCTTGCTGAAGCTCAAACGTGATGCGTAACATGAGAATGAACCTCATTGGTTCTTGCTTTAGCTCAAACGTGATGCGTAACATGAGAATGAACCTCATTGGTTCTTGCTTAAGCTCAAACGTGATGCGTAACATGAGAATGAACCTCATCGGTTCTTGCTTAAGCTCAAACGTGATGCGTAACATGAGAATGAACCTCATCGGTTCTTGCTTAAGCTCAAACGTGATGCGTAACACGAGAATGAACCTCATTGGTTCTTGCAGAAGCTCAAACGTGATGCGTAACATGAGAATGAACCTCATTGGTTCTTGCTTAAGCTCAAACGTGATGCGTAACATGAGAAGGAACCTCATTGGTTCTTGCTGAGGCTCAAATGTGATGAGTAACATGAGAATGAACCTCATTGGTTCTTGCTGAGGCTCAAACGTGATGCGTAACATGAGAATGAACCTCATTGGTTCTTGCTGAAGCTCAAACGTGATGCGTAACATGAGAATGAACCTCATTGGTTCTTGCTTAAGCTCAAACGTGATGCGTAACATGAGAATGAACCTCATTGGTTCTTGCTGAGGCTCAAACGTGATGCGTAACACGAGAATGAACCTCATTGGTTCTTGCTGAAGCTAAAACGTGATGCGTAACATGAGAATGAACCTCATTGGTTCTCGCAGAAGCTCAATGTGATGCGTAACACAGGAGTGAACCTCATTGATTCTTGCTTAAGCTCAAACGTGATGTGTAACACAGGAATGAACCTCATTGGTTCTTGCTGAAGCTCAAACGTGATGCGTAACACAGGAATGAACCTCATTGGTTCTTGCTTAAGCTCAAATGTGATGCGTAACATGAGAATGAACCTCATTGGTTCTCGCTGAAGCTCAAACGTGATGCGTAACATGAGAAAGAACCTCATTGGTTCTTGCTGAAGCTCAAACGTGATGCGTAACATGAGAATGAACCTCATTGGTTCTCGCAGAAGCTCAAACGTGCAGTGTAACACAGGAATGAACCTCATTGGTTCTTGCTGAAGCTCAAACGTGATGCGTAACACGAGAATGAACCTCATTGGTTCTCGCAGAAGCTCAAACGTGCTGTGTAACACGAGAATGAACCTCATTGGTTCTTGCTGAAGCTCAAACGTGATGCGTAACACGAGAATGAACCTCATTGGTTCTCGCAGAAGCTCAAACGTGCTGTGTAACACGAGAATGAACCTCATTGGTTCTTGCTGAAGCTCAAACGTGATGCGTAACACAGGAGTGAACCTCATTGGTTCTTGCAGAAGCTCAAACGTGATGCGTAACACAGGAGTGAACCTCATTGGCTCTTGCTGAAGCTCAAACGTGATGCGTAACACGAGAATGAACCTCATTGGTTCTTGCTGAAGCTCAAACGTGATGCGTAACACAGGAGTGAGCCTCATTGGCTCTTGCTTAAGCTCAAACGTGATGCGTAACACGAGAATGAACCTCATTGGCTCTTGCTGAAGCTCAAACGTGATGTGTAACATGAGAATGAACCTCATTGGTTCTTGCTTAAGCTCAAACGTGATGTGTAACATCAGAATGAACCTCATTGGTTCTTGCTTAAGCTCAAACGTGATGCGTAACATGAGAATGAACCTCATTGGTTCTTGCTGAAGCTCAAACGTGATGCGTAACATGAGAATGAACCTCATCGGTTCTTGCTTAAACTCAAACGTGATGCGTAACACGAGAATGAACCTCATTGGTTCTTGCAGAAGCTCAAACGTGATGCGTAACATGAGAATGAACCTCATTGGTTCTTGCTTAAGCTCAAACGTGATGCGTAACATGAGAATGAACCTAATTGGTTCTTGCTGAGGCTCAAATGTGATGCGTAACATGACAATGAACCTCATTGGTTCTTGCTGAGGCTCAAACGTGATGCGTAACATGAGAATGAACCTAATTGGTTCTTGCTGAAGCTCAAACGTGATGCGTAACATGAGAATGAACCTCATTGGTTCTTGCTTAAGCTCAAACGTGATGCGTAACATGAGAATGAACCTCATTGGTTCTTGCTTAAGCTCAAACGTGATGCGTAACATGAGAATGAACCTCATTGGTTCTTGCTTAAGATCACACGTGATGCGTAACATGAGAATGAACCTCATTGGTTCTTGCTGAAGCTCAAACGTGATGCGTAACACGAGAATGAACCTCATTGGTTCTCGCAGAAGCTCAAACGTGCTGTGTAACACGAGAATGAACCTCATTGGTTCTTGCTGAAGCTCAAACGTGATGCGTAACACGAGAATGAACCTCATTGGTTCTCGCAGAAGCTCAAACGTGCTGTGTAACACGAGAATGAACCTCATTGGTTCTTGCTGAAGCTCAAACGTGATGCGTAACACAGGAGTGAACCTCATTGGTTCTTGCAGAAGCTCAAACGTGATGCATTACACAGGAGTGAACCTCATTGGCTCTTGCTGAAGCTCAAACGTGATGCGTAACACAAGAATGAACCTCATTGGTTCTTGCTGAAGCTCAAACGTGATGCGTAACACAGGAGTGAGCCTCATTGGCTCTTGCTGAAGCTCAAACGTGATGCGTAACACGAGAATGAACCTCATTGGCTCTTGCTGAAGCTCAAACGTGATGTGTAACATGAGAATGAACCTCATTGGTTCTTGCTTAAGCTCAAACGTGATGTGTAACATGAGAATGAACCTCATTGGTTCTTGCTTAAGCTCAAACGTGATGCGTAACATGAGAATGAACCTCATTGGTTCTTGCTGAAGCTCAAACGTGATGCGTAACATGAGAATGAACCTCATCGGTTCTTGCTTAAACTCAAACGTGATGCGTAACACGAGAATGAACCTCATTGGTTCTTGCAGAAGCTCAAACGTGATGCGTAACATGAGAATGAAACCTCATTGGTTCTTGCTTAAGCTCAAACGTGAGAAACGTGCTTAAGCTCAAACGTGATGCGTAACACGAGAATTAACCTCATTGGTTCTCGCAGAAGCTCAAACGTGCAGTGTAACACAGGAATGAACCTCATTGGTTCTTGCTGAAGCTCAAACGTGATGCGTAACACGAGAATGAACCTCATTGGTTCTCGTAGAAGCTCAAACGTGCTGTGTAACACGAGAATGAACCTCATTGGTTCTTGCTGAAGCTCAAACGTGCTGCGTAACACAGGAATGAACCTCATTGGTTCTTGGTTAAGCTCAAACGTGATGCGTAACACGAGAATGAACCTCATTGGTTCTTGCTGAAGCTCAAACGTGATGCGTAACACAGGAGTGAACCTCATTGGTTCTTGCAGAAGCTCAAACGTGATGCGTAACACAGGAGTGAACCTCATTGGCTCTTGCTGAAGCTCAAACGTGATGCGTAACACGAGAATGAACCTCATTGGTTCTTGCTGAAGCTCAAACGTGATGCGTAACACAGGAGTGAACCTCATTGGCTCTTGCTGAAGCTCAAACGTGATGCGTAACATGAGAATGAACCTCATTGGTTCTTGCTTTAGCTCAAACGTGATGCGTAACATGAGAATGAACCTCATTGGTTCTTGCTTAAGCTCAAACGTGATGCGTAACATGAGAATGAACCTCATTGGTTCTTGCTGAAGCTCAAACGTGATGCGTAACATGAGAATGAACCTCATCGGTTCTTGCTTAAGCTCAAACGTGATGCGTAACATGAGAATGAACCTCATTGGTTCTTGCTTAAGCTCAAACTTGATGCGTAACATGAGAATGAACCTCATTGGTTCTTGCTGAGGCTCAAACGTGATGCGTAACATGAGAATGAACCTCATTGGTTCTTGCAGAAGCTCAAACGTGATGCGTAACATGAGAATGAACCTCATTGGTTCTTGCTTAAGCTCAAACGTGATGCGTAACATGAGAATGAACCTCATTGGTTCTTGCTGAGGCTCAAATGTGATGCGTAACATGAGAATGAACCTCATTGGTTCTTGCTGAGGCTCAAACGTGATGCGTAACATGAGAATGAACCTCATTGGTTCTTGCTTAAGCTCAAACGTGATGCGTAACATGAGAATGAACCTCATTGGTTCTTGCTTAAGATCACACGTGATGCGTAACATGAGAATGAACCTCATTGGTTCTTGCTTAAGCTCAAACGTGATGCGTAACATGAGAATGAACCTCATTGGTTCTTGCTTAAGATCACACGTGATGCGTAACATGAGAATGAACCTCATTGGTTCTTGCTGAAGCTCAAACGTGATGCGTAACACGAGAATGAACCTCATTGGTTCTCGCAGAAGCTCAAACGTGCTGTGTAACACGAGAATGAACCTCATTGGTTCTTGCTGAAGCTCAAACGTGATGCGTAACACGAGAATGAACCTCATTGGTTCTCGCAGAAGCTCAAACGTGCTGTGTAACACGAGAATGAACCTCATTGGTTCTTGCTGAAGCTCAAACGTGATGCGTAACACAGGAGTGAACCTCATTGGTTCTTGCAGAAGCTCAAACGTGATGCATTACACAGGAGTGAACCTCATTGGCTCTTGCTGAAGCTCAAACGTGATGCGTAACACAAGAATGAACCTCATTGGTTCTTGCTGAAGCTCAAACGTGATGCGTAACACAGGAGTGAGCCTCATTGGCTCTTGCTGAAGCTCAAACGTGATGCGTAACACGAGAATGAACCTCATTGGCTCTTGCTGAAGCTCAAACGTGATGTGTAACATGAGAATGAACCTCATTGGTTCTTGCTTAAGCTCAAACGTGATGTGTAACATGAGAATGAACCTCATTGGTTCTTGCTTAAGCTCAAACGTGATGCGTAACATGAGAATGAACCTCATTGGTTCTTGCTGAAGCTCAAACGTGATGCGTAACATGAGAATGAACCTCATCGGTTCTTGCTTAAACTCAAACGTGATGCGTAACACGAGAATGAACCTCATTGGTTCTTGCAGAAGCTCAAACGTGATGCGTAACATGAGAATGAAACCTCATTGGTTCTTGCTTAAGCTCAAACGTGAGAAACGTGCTTAAGCTCAAACGTGATGTGTAACACAGGAATGAACCTCATTGGTTCTTGCTGAAGCTCAAACGTGATGCGTAACACAGGAATGAACCTCATTGGTTCTTGCTTAAGCTCAAATGTGATGCGTAACATGAGAATGAACCTCATTGGTTCTCGCTGAAGCTCAAACGTGATGCGTAACATGAGAAAGAACCTCATTGATTCTTGCTGAAGCTCAAACGTGATGCGTAACATGAGAATGAACCTCATTGGTTCTCGCAGAAGCTCAAACATGCAGTGTAACAGGAATGAACCTCATTGGTTCTTGCTGAAGCTCAAACGTGATGCGTAACACGAGAATGAACCTCATTGGTTCTCGCAGAAGCTCAAACGTGCTGTGTAACACGAGAATGAACCTCATTGGTTCTTGATGAAGCTCAAACGTGATGCGTAACACGAGAATGAACCTCATTGGTTCTCGCAGAAGCTCAAACGTGCTGTGTAACACGAGAATGAACCTCATTGGTTCTTGCTGAAGCTCAAACGTGATGCGTAACACAGGAGTGAACCTCATTGGTTCTTGCAGAAGCTCAAACGTGATGCGTAACACAGGAGTGAACCTCATTGGCTCTTGCTGAAGCTCAAACGTGCTGTGTAACACGAGAATTAACCTCATTGGTTCTTGATGAAGCTCAAACGTGATGCGTAACACGAGAATGAACCTCATTGGTTCTCGCAGAAGCTCAAACGTGCTGTGTAACACGAGAATGAACCTCATTGGTTCTTGCTGAAGCTCAAACGTGATGCGTAACACAGGAGTGAACCTCATTGGTTCTTGCAGAAGCTCAAACGTGATGCGTAACACAGGAGTGAACCTCATTGGCTCTTGCTGAAGCTCAAACGTGATGCGTAACACGAGAATGAACCTCATTGGTTCTTGCTGAAGCTCAAACGTGATGCGTAACACAGGAGTGAGCCTCATTGGCTCTTGCTGAAGCTCAAACGTGATGCGTAACACGAGAATGAACCTCATTGGCTCTTGCTGAAGCTCAAACGTGCTGCGTAACACAGGAATGAACCTCATTGGTTCTTGCTGAAGCTCAAACGTGATGCGTAACACAGGAGTGACCCTCATTGGCTCTTGCTGAAGCTCAAACGTGATGCGTAACACGAGAATGAACCTCATTGGTTCTTGCAGAAGCTCAAACGTGATGCGTAACACAGGAGTGAACCTCATTGGCTCTTGCTGAAGCTCAAACGTGATGCGTAACACGAGAATGAACCTCATTGGTTCTTGCTGAAGCTCAAACGTGATGCGTAACACAGGAGTGAGCCTCATTGGCTCTTGCTGAAGCTCAAACGTGATACGTAACACGAGAATGAACCTCATTGGTTCTTGCAGAAGCTCAAACGTGATGCGTAACATGAGAATGAACCTCGTTGGTTCTTGCTGAAGCTCAAACGTGCTGCGTAACACGAGAATGAACCTCATTGGTTCTCGCAGAAGCTCAAACGTCATGCGTAACACAGGAGTGAACCTCATTGGTTCTTGCTTAAGCTCAAACGTGATGTGTAACACAGGAATGAACCTCATTGGTTCTTGCTGAAGCTCAAACGTGATGCGTAACACAGGAATGAACCTCATTGGTTCTTGCTTAAGCTCAAATGTGATGCGTAACATGAGAATGAACCTCATTGGTTCTTGCTGAAGCTCAAACGTGATGCGTAACACAGGAATGAACCTCATTGGTTCTTGCTTAAGCTCAAATGTGATGCGTAACATGAGAATGAACCTCATTGGTTCTTGCTGAAGCTCAAACGTGATGCGTAACATGAGAATGAACCTCATTGGTTCTTGCTGAAGCTCAAACGTGATGCGTAACACGAGAATGAACCTCATTGGTTCTCGCAGAAGCTCAAACGTGCTGTGTAACACGAGAATGAACCTCATTGGTTCTTGCTGAAGCTCAAACGTGCAGTGTAACAGGAGTGAATCTCATTGGTTCTTGCTTATGCTCAAACGTGATGCGTAACACGAGAATGAACCTCATTGGTTCTTGCTGAAGCTCAAACGTGATGCGTAACACAGGAGTGAACCTCATTGGCTCTTGCTGAAGCTCAAACGTGATGCGTAACACGAGAATGAACCTCATTGGTTCTTGCTGAAGCTCAAACGTAATGCGTAACACAGGAGTGAGCCTCATTGGCTCTTGCTGAAGCTCAAACGTGATGCGTAACACGAGAATGAACCTCATTGGCTCTTGCTGAAGCTCAAACGTGCTGCGTAACACAGGAATGAACCTCATTGGTTCTTGCTGAAGCTCAAACGTAATGCGTAACACAGGAGTGAACCTCATTGGTTCTTGCAGAAGCTCAAACGTGACGCGTAACACAGGAGTGAACCTCATTGGCTCTTGCTGAAGCTCAAACGTGATGCGTAACACGAGAATGAACCTCATTGGTTCTTGCTGAAGCTCAAACGTGATGCGTAACACAGGAGTGAGCCTCATTGGCTCTTGCTGAAGCTCAAACGTGATGCGTAACACGAGAATGAACCTCATTGGTTCTTGCAGAAGCTCAAACGTGCTGCGTAACACGAGAATGAACCTCATTGGTTCTTGCTGAAGCTCAAACGTGCTGCGTAACACAGGAGTGAGCCTCATTGGCTCTTGCTGAAGCTCAAACGTGCTGCGTAACACGAGAATGAACCTCATTGGCTCTTGCTGAAGCTCAAACGTGCTGCGTAACACAAGAGTGAACCTCATTGGCTCTTGCTGAAGCTCAAACGTGCTGCGTAACACAGGAGTGAACCTCATTGGCTCTTGCTGAAGCTCAAACGTGCTGCGTAACACGAGAATGAACCTCATTGGCTCTTGCTGAAGCTCAAACGTGCTGCGTAACACAGGAGTGAACCTCATTGGCTCTCGCTGAAGCTCAAACGTGCTGCGTAACACAGGAGTGAACCTCATTGGCTCTTGCTGAAGCTCAAACGTGGGCTGCGTAACACAGGAGTGAGCCTCATTGGATCTTGCTGAAGCTCAAACGTGATGCGTAACACGAGAATGAACCTCATTGGTTCTTGCAGTAGCTCAAACGTGCTGCGTAACACGAGAATGAACCTCATTGGCTCTTGCTGAAGCTCAAACGTGGGCTGCGTTTAGCCCCGACAAAACGTTGCACAACGTTTTTTAAACAGAAACGGTGATGCGTTGAACACTGTTCTGATGACGCAAGAGTTGGCAGCTGAAATGTTCATTCTTTGTGTCCTTTGTGAAGAATTTTCGGAGCCTGATGAAGTCGGTATAATTATGTGTTTAATACTACAAAATATGCCCGAAGTTAGTTACTGCACTTGCCGCCCAGAACACAAGAGAACATCCCAATGGAGTGAAGGGATTGCTGAAACTGAAATGGAAGCACACATCTTACCTAATTCAGACTAAACACATCTATTTAGCCTCACATACTGACTTTGTAGTTCATACTGTTTTAATACCCTGTATTTTCTTTCTCATTTTTAGGAAAAGCACTTAATAACCATTGTTTATTTCTATACCAAATGTCATACACTTGCAATGAAGCTAAAAATATAAACAACTACATCATTATGTTGATATCCTATATTTTTACGATAAAACTTACGACAAACATGTCTTCTAATATCCTCAGTTGTTGCGTATACCAAGCTGCATCGAACCCATTGTGCGAGTTCACTTTAATACCGCGTGCTTTATATACATGTTGCTGCTGATTGGACTGCAGTTCTCACACACCCACCAAACAAGAGAAAACGTATCTCAAACCCTGTTGCACACCGGTACACGCCGTTTCCAGGAAACATGACGTTCAACCCGGAAACCGATTTGAGTGCATTATCTAGCCTATGTTTATATGTGAATAAAAGCCTAAATTAAAACTGTTCATCATATAACGCAATCATTTCTCTTCAGAAGACTTGGATTTAACCACTCAGTTCATATGGATTTATTTTCCCATCTCTTTATGAATGTTTTGGGTGAACCGACTGTCAATGGAGGGAAAGAAATCTCTCAGTTTTTATTACAAATATCTTCATTTGTTTTCCAAAGATGAACTAAGAGTACGTTTACACGACAACGATATGCTTAAAAACGAAGACGTTTTTCTTTTGAGTTTTCCACGTACAGACGACACTATTGTCAGAAACGATCCCCATTCACACGGATCCGCGAAAACGACTAATAATGCTGTATTCTGCTGCCAGGCCAGTAGATGGCTCTGCAGACTGAACACGTCTGAACACGTAATACGCATGTGCATGACGTCATCGTCTTCAGAGATTTTCACGTTTTTGTTGTTTACACGTTGCCCATTTTCAAAGGTTTGTGTTTTCAGGGACCCAAAACAGCGCTGTCGTGTAAACGAATGGCCAAAACGCATTAAAAGTTTTACGTTTTCAGTCTTGTGTAAACAGCCCCTAAAGCAGGGGTGCCCAATCCCTTTCCTAGAGATCCAACACAGCTGTCTGTAATATCAAGTCCTCCTGATTAATTAGCTGTTTTTTAATAAGCTGGTTCGGTTGTTTAATTTGTGAAGATTACCATGATTAACAAACTGCATAAGAATCATAAACTTTTGTTGGTCACAGAGAAAAATCCTATAGGGTTTTTGTTGAGGAAACCAGGGTAATGTGAACTAACAAATATATGTCTTACAGGGGTCATGACAAGCAGTTTTTTTATTATTTGAATATGTTCCTTGGGGTTCACTTATAATGTTAATAAAGTTTTTATTAAAAATAAAACAAAATATATATGCATTAAAAACCATTATTTTCTATCTTCGTTCTGGCCGCCTGTCTGAAATGATCAGTTTTTAAGGCGCAGCTCCTTTAAGGCTTGTCGGTAAACAGCCTCAGTTATGATTAGATAATATCATTGCATAGGAAACACTATCAACGCCCACTCGCTATAGCACGTGAATAAGTGTTTTGAAAACATTATCATATAAAAACGTCCTTTTCAGACAAAGCATAATGAAATCATTGATATGGTTTGTGATGCAGCTGCTGTCAGTGGAAAGAGGTCTGTTATTAAATAAATACTTGTACAAACAAAAGTGTTCTTTCTTTCAGCATGTATTCAAACATTCACTATCCACAAACCCATATCTATTGCAAATCATGTACACTCATATCTGTAGATGAGCAGTTACAAACGCTGATGGTGATGAAGTAAAATGTTGTCCTGCACTTGGAGATTTGTTTCAAATCATCTTTACAGTGATAATAGGAAATTACAGTAACATAGATTGTTTAGGCTTTACAGCAGATCTAGAATAAAGTTATTGTCCAGCTAAAGTTAGTTTTGATTGATTAACTTCCGTTGGAAACCCTGAACGCGCTCCGGCCGCTCATCCGCACAACAGTTGTGTAGTGGCTCGAGAACCCAAACTGTGAAACAGGTTCCAGGGTGCAAGCCTTGAAAAATGTTGAAAAATGCTATCATCTCCGCGTAAACTTCAAAACCGTGAATCTGTGAAGACGCTGAAGGCATGCACATGCGTATCACGTGTTTAGTCTAAAGGTATGTGCGTGCGGACCAAGCGGGTAATCCATCAGCCGGACACTGAAGCCTCGCGGGAGCCGCCATTGTAGCAGAACTTCACCTGCTGTTAGCATTACATTGACTCCCATTCATTTTGGCGTCACTCTGACAGCGAATAACTTTACATCTGAGGCGTCCGAAGACTTCATTTGTCCATTATTTATTTCTAAAGAAACACGACAATGTATAAAAGGCTCCATTACTTTGTATCTTACGTTATGGCCCCATAGAAGCCGTTTTTGTAAAAACAGGCTAACGATTGCGTCATAACCACGCGACTCTCTGTCGCACAATAGAGAAATTACCGTATAGACAGGAGGAGAAGCTCGCAGGCAATCTTTTACTGTCTATGAGGCAATCGGGGGACATAGAGGCATAAAGTCAAGGAGAAGCCCATAGATAGAGAGTCCATAAAAGCAACGGGACAAAATATTTTAACAACGTGTTTGATGAACTAGGTGATTCAGATTTGTCTTGGCACAGCTACTAGAAGATTTACAACTGTCAGACTGTCGTCACGCTCAGTTTGAGCCTGCAGTCGCTCAGCCATCAGACAGGAAGTGCAATAATCAGGCTTCAGTCTTCTCCGTTGAAATCAATGGGGTCGCTGTGTCCATTTCTTTTATTGTCTATGGTTTGGATTTGTGCGAAAGGTGTGTAGTCCCTCTTTACAAATTGACCACCAAATTACTTGTCTGGCCTTAAAAATTCATAATACAGATTATAACATAACACATAGCGGTAGCCACAGCCGATGAGCAAGAGCTACATCACAAACAAATCCTGTTTCTAAACAATTCAAAAACAGTTTCTCAAACAGGATTGGGAATAGGTTGCAGACCACCATAAGGCATCACACTCACCCTAGCACTTACTCCACTTCTTCCTGTTTTATATCAAACAGAGTACGCTCTTGTGTCCCCCTAGTGGCTAGGAAGAACACAGCAACCATAATTATAATGAAGAAACCTCGTGACAGGCAGTGACTGTTACAATGTCCTCATTGTGAGGATATGAGCATGGTTATCCCTTGGGGCGATCTGAGGGTTACAGTGGAGCTCCTGCGTGCCACACCTCGTCCCGATCCCGAGGGATGGGCGGGTCCCTCTTACACCGGGCCGGTCGTGTGATTCTGGGCTCTGGGCGAGCATCGGATGTCTACAGCTGCATCGGAGGGTGTGCTAGAGATACACACGTCACACATCAACATCACACTGGCGCGTCGTGTCGGATCTCATGTGCTGTTAAAGGAGGAGTTCACTTCAGAATTACAATCTCCTGATGATTTACTCTCACCCCCACATCATCCAAGATGTTCATGTCTTTCTCTCTTCAGTGGAAAAGAAATGAAGGTTTTTGAGGAAAACACTCCAGGATTTTCTCCATATAGTGACTTCAATGGAGTCCAACGGGTCGAAGGTCCAAATGTGAGTTTCAGTGCAGCTTCAAAGTCTCGACACGATCCAGCCGAGGAATAAGAGTCTGATCTAGACAAACCAGCGCACATTTATAACTAAATAAACATATATATACTTTTAACCACAAATGCTCATCTTGCTTTAGGTGTGATGCGCCACACATTACATAATCAGGTTGAAAGGTCAAGCGTGACGTAGGAGGAAGAACAGACCCAGTGTTTACAAAGCCGATGTGCAAATATAATTTTTTTACAAAATAAATAAATAAATAAATAAAAGGTAAACCAACGATGTCGGACGATTTTGAGAAAATGAGATGCCAACGGCTCCCATCCGAGGCTCGTAAGTGACGTCAGCCCTAATGTTACGGGCCTTAGATTTCCTTTATATTTAGCTAGGGGGAAAAGGAGTATAACATTTAAATAAAGAGGTGTGTGTAACTCAATATGAAGGTCAGGGCAATAAAAAGGAAAGGATCAAATCAAATCTCTGCTAAAAAATTATTTATTGCACAGTGCCAAAAGTGAAAGAATGAAGAGAAAATAATATGTACACAGACAATAAGGAAAAACAACAACACAAATAGAAATACAAAAAAAAAAAACAAGGTGGGAAGGAGCTCGAGAGAAGCCGAATAAATAAAACAAACGAACTAACTAACTAGGATTTATTCAGCTAAACTAACTACCAAAGGAAAAATATAGAAAAGAAAAGTCTTCAGCGTCAAGACGCCCAAACTAAACTTACCAAATAACAAAATGACAGGGTGTGGCAGTCTCTCCTAAACCTAGTGTGTCTAACATAACCAAGATGTCCTATGTGGTGTCCAGTGTACACACACTTGTACTCACACCATGATGACTAAACACGGATGAACCGTATGAAAAACAAAACACTTCACAACCACAATATGACAACTGGTTAAATCATACGATAAACACAAAGAATATTTGCAGATTGATCCAATGAACATCTGAAACACACAAACACACACAACCAACTCCATGCAACACCCTTAATGCGTACAGCGTACGTAACACCTGAGGTTTAGCTGGAGGAACACCGTACGGCGACGGCTAAGCTAAGCTCACGGCGCGGGTTACACCCTCGGCTAGGCGAGCTCCACCCTGGGGTCCAGGAACGTCATCTCTGGCTGAAGCTTCTCGATGCCCCGGCTCACAAGCAGCAACACTCCTAAGGCCCAGCGGTTTTCAGCAGACAGAGGCCGTCAAGCACATTCTGATTATGATTATGATTCAGGAGCATTACAGGTCAGAGGTCAGATTGGATCGGAACATTCAGAATATTATCCAGTTCCCCAGTAAATCCTCCAAATGAACAGTGTAACGGTCCTGAGACGGGCGACCCAGAGATGTGATGGCACCACTCCTTCCCCCAACAACTAGCGTACATGCTAAACTTATATCTAAATCTGGCTAAAGGCCCGCTCACACCAAGAATAACTAAAACGATAATGAAGATGAAGATATAGTTCTAAATACAAAAGAATAGCAGATTCCACAGCACAACTACACTCAATAACAGCCCTGAGAAACAATATCATTGGAATCACTTTCAGAACAATGTTTTTTTTTAAGGCTGATTAACGATACAAGCACTGCCAGCCAATCAGAATCCATCCTGCTTTAAAGAGCTCGCGCATTTAAAGCGACAGATGAAAAAACTGCAGTGCTTATAATAAACAGGGCAGCCTTTCTCAAAAGCATCGTTGATCGTGGAGACCATTGGTGACAATGTTATACAATGCTTTTGGGAAACGCAGCCTTAGCATTCCAGGTGTGGACGCTAATATGGTTATCTTTATAGTTATCTTTATAGTTATCGTTTTTGATGTGAAGACGACTGGGTATGCATTTACTTCTTAGCTTTTTACAGTGCCTATATAGCAACTCTCTCTCTTCGTGGGCATCTCAAATAAAACAGTAGCACAAATAAAACAATACAAATATGCATTAAAATAGTAATATTTATTAGGTTTAACACATATTTGTCAGTGGTAAAAATGACTAATTTATCTTTAATATAGATGCTAAAATTGTTATACTGTCATTCAGTGTAATTGATGACACTGTAGTGGAACAGTGAGTTTGCGATCAGCCGGACACCTCTATCAAACAGTGAGCTCGACCAGTAAAGTTAATCAGTTATTCACAACATTTACTTATTTTTCAAATATTCTAACAATAATTTTTTTTTTGGCATTTCACTGAAGGACATGTGTTTATGTACCTTATTACCACACTATGAAAAGCCGGAGTTATCAAATATTTAAGAGCAATAAACTGATTTTTCTGCAACACCACACGCTCTTCAGGATGCCTTGTGATGATGTCACAGGCTGTTTAATGATCAGTTGTTTATTTCATTTCAAAATGGCTTCTTGATCCTGTTACACTGAATGAACTCTAACAAAGTGCATTTTCGGGGCAAAAGTCTCGAAAAACATTTTTATATAATACAGCCAAACCTTATTTGAATATGCCAAGAAAAACATATTTTTTTGACTTGGTATTTTACATGTTTATTTAAAGATGTAATGGTAAAATCAAAGTACAGAACATTACGCTGAATTACAATTTTACATTTTGGAACATCATTTTAATCATATTTTATTATAGTTATTTGAAACATTAAAGTAGATGGTTTACTTGCATTTAATATGTCTGTGTGTGTGTATGTATGTGTGTGTGTAAATTTAATTTTTTTGTGGACACCAAAACGGTGACTCAGCTATGATTTAATCATTTATTCTCTCTTTCTATTTGGGAAAATTTTAATTTCCCCAACTACATTTTTGAGCAATTCCTCAAGTTCTTCTATTGTTAATTGCTGCACTTTGCCGTTGTTGTCCGGTCTATAGTAGCCCTTTACATCGGACTGATTCTGCTTTTGACAGCAGGTGGCTCTCCAGTAATACCTTGACACTGTGACTTCATCATCGATTTTTTCATGGCTTAGGTCAGGAACTACACCAGTCACTACATAAGCCTTATCACAGACTTTCAGGTCTTTAATTACGTCTCTCTCGTTTTGCAGCCAGGGTCCCTGATTGAAATCTGGGTCCTGTGGAGCGACGTTGGTCATTGTGGAGGTGGCCAGCATAGACAGATGATTGTTGGTGTGGAGAACGGGATAAAGGTGACCTTTGTCATAGCCAGAGTACTCATAGTTGCATTTCAGAGCCTGATTAGTCCCGATTGTCCTATCATAGCCTAGACTTTTCCTTTCCATCCAGCTAAAGGAAATGAGACAAAAATTACCTCAGATTGTTGTTATTTCAAATAAAGTCAAATGTGAAGTGCAATTTTTGGTAACACTTTATTTTACAGTGCCATTGTTACATATGTTACATGTGCTTACCGTCGTGATAACAGTAAATTATGCATAATTACATGCAACTAACCCTCATCCAAACCCTAATCCTACCCTAACCCTATAGTAAGTACATGTTGTTAATTTTTATTTACTCTAACTTAAATATATAATTACAATGTAACAATCACACCTTAAAATAAAGTGTAACCGCAATTTTCTGTCTTAACAGCTCTCGATCTGTGTTGAGAAGCAGAGTTTCTTGTTTGCGTGACGTGGACTTGATAAATAGATATTAATAATAGTATTATAAATAGATAATAATAAATAAATCATAAATCCTTATCTTGACGAAAATAATCAATGATTAAAAATAATTGGGGTGGTGATGGCGCAGTGGATAAGACACATGCCTTTGGTGTGAGAGACCCGGGTTCGAATCCAAATGTGTCCCTGAGCAAGACAGGGTCTTCCTGTTGTCTACTGGTTATTTAAATCTAGCGGATTTAGTGTCTCGTGTCGCAAATCCAATGACGCTGGTAGTGACGATTCTATCTGACCAATCAGTGATCTGCAGTGTTTTTACGTCACATTTTAGTACCGGTACGGTACGCTTGGAACCTCAACAGACCAGGTACCATTTAAAGCGAGCCGTACCGTACCGTACCATGCAGTGGAAAAGCGCCATCTGTTACTTTCTTCCGCCCGCAAAAATACTTTTTTTCTGTACCTCCAAATAGTTTCAAGTTAGCCTACGTGTCACCATAAATGCTCCTGATAAATTATTTGTTATTAAAGCATTAACACACAAACCACTGTTAATTTAACATAAAAGCAAGCAGATACTGCGTGCATGGTTTGGCATGACTGAATGTGCGCAAATTGCCCTTAATAATTCCTAAAGCTGACATCAGTTCATCGCGATCTCACACATCTCTGTTATTATCAATGAAGCTGACTGCACAATGGATCTTTCATAATATATAAACTTTGTTTGTTATAATTAGAGGATTTGCCAGCATACAGAATTCACACACAGAGTGAGTGCCTTACCGCCCGCACCAGGAACTCTGTGTAATCCGTATGGCCGCAAACATGGGCAGTCAATGCGCAACGAAGTTTTGTGAATTTCACAAATGGTTTTATTTGTTGTTAAAACAGTACAGAACACGCTTGTGGTGAGGGGGGCGTGGTCTCGCGAAGTCTGTAGCGAGAGGCGAGTCAGCGAGCTGTGCGGTGAGTGAGTAGGTCAAGTGCAGATGATGAACACCTGTGTCTGATTGCAGTGATTGGCGTGGAGACCGCATATAAGCTGGCAGGAATGAGAGAGCGGACAGAGAGAGTGGCTCGGGACTCGCACGCGACCCGCAGGAGATACCAGCAGAGTTTACACACGGAGTGGAAAGAGTTTTTGACTGAATGGACTGAGTTATTTATGAAACGGGAAGAGTGGTCGTTTGACTGAACCTTGAGAGCTGGAGACATACAGCGAGAGCTGGTACAGCGGGCAGAGTGTTTCTTATATATGTGCTGTAGTGGTATACTATGGTGAAGGCGCACGAGCGCACCTTTTTGTTCTTTTATTTTTCTGAATAAAGTGCGAGTCCCAAGTTCGCCGACCCATGTCTTCTTCTCCCTTCACCCACACACACTAAGATTGACTACAACGCTCTTCCCAGCATCACTGGACAGCATACGTACTAAAAAACTACATAGAAATAACATTTCGTACAGCTAACATCTGCTACAGCCGCCTACAGGACCAACGCTACTTCCGCTAGCAGCAAGGCACGCAGTAATGGCGGCGCTGCTTTACTTCCGTGTTTCGCCGGATTTGTCTATAATAGTGAAGCAGCGAGTTACACCTTTGTTTCAGGAAACACACACCTGGACATTTAAACAACAGAACCTTTGTCACAGTGCTCTTCAATTGCTTATTTATAGCTGTCTCTGCACATTTAGCTGGAATATGTATTTTAACCGCCCAAAAATTGCACACTTCACCTTTAAATTTACCCTCATTGTATGAAGTTAAACAATGTTTACCTGTGGTTCAATGTACCAAGAGTCACATCTCCCGATATTGGGGCTGCCAAACACGTAGGCAGAGTAGATGGGGATCTTCCAGGTCGTGCTGTACAAGGTTGCGTAAAGAAAAATTGGCTCTTTTTTATCATTCCAGAGACACTGGCAGATGTGCTTGACTGTATTGCCCTTCGCTGGTTTGAATTCAGGAGGCTTTTTGTCCAAAAAGAACTGATTGCATTCATTAAAATCATCTACAACTTCACTCAAAGTGAAGAGAGGTAACAGAAGAAAAACGAGATGTTTCATGATGAATGATGAGTGGATCTATGAAGACAAGAAGAGAGTTTGCATAGAGGAGTAATGCTGTCCCTTATATAGTTTGAGGATAAGGAAAGGAATCACATGTGTGTGGTTTCCCTTGCTGATGTTTATTCTGTGTAAATATGTAATTTTCCAATCCCTTTTTCCTGAAATTCAAATAATGTGCAAACAAAACAAGCACAACCCGAAACGTTGCTTGATGTTTGCAAAATATGTGCCAGATTGGTAACACTTTATAATACTGTTTCTTCATTAATGAATAACTACACAGGAGTTAGGTTGTTAGCAGATCCTCAACCCGAGCACCTGCTCAACATGTCACCAATGGCAATCCCCTCAAAAACACTATTTCAACATTTACTCTCCCAATTTGCTCTATGCACGAACGCTGCTGACGTATTTCCGGTAGGATCTCAGCCAGCGTCTTTACTTCCGCATAGCGCGTTCTATAGCGAAGTGTATAGCGGCAAAACTTTAATAAAATTAATTTTCTCAGAAACGGAAACAACGATTTTAGAAACTGATTCGCTAGTCGGATTTTGCACGATATGAGAGAAATACTCACCCTCAAAGTTGTCGATGTAGGTCGAAATGTATAATTTAAAGCCCTTCTCTTTCTTATTCTTATGTGTCACTGCTAACTGCCTCACAGTGTTGTTAACATCATTCACGTTAACCGCAGGAAGTTTTTGTAAACAGCGAGTGTAATTTGCCATTATCTCCAACTAATGCAAAACCGGCTTCTGACGCAGCACCGGATGTAACTGGGCGGGCTGAGACAAACCGCGGAAGCGAACGTGCATAGAGCCTATTCAGCCCTGTGCAAAGCATGATGGGAAGTGAAAGCCCGGTTTGATTGAGTTACTTGATTAAAACATGTTATTTCAAAATGAAAGCATCTAGTTAAGTCAACGGTTTAAGTCGATTTATTTAATTAATAAGTTGAGTCGATTTAATATGAAGCTATCACATTTGGACCAGAAACGGAATCAATGGTGTAAAATCAATAATAATTGTTTAAATAAAGTGAACAGCAGCAAAAAATTATTTATGGAAGAACACTTTTAAAATGAAAATGACATATTACCACTATAACCAGTAGATGGCAGCAGAGGACTTATTAGCTCCTTTGCCATTTTCACTCCCTAATAGTTCTTTTGAAATGGTTTGCTTTCAGATTTATATTTTGACATAAAATCTCAATTATAACATTATTTAAGAATCGTTTTTGGGGGGGCAAAGTTCTGCACTATTTTGTACTGAAGTATGAAGTAGCAAGAGTTTTCATAAACTCATCATCAGATCCACAAGATTGAATCATACAGAAGACCTATTTTAAACTCTAAACTATGATTTTCAGCTAAAGGGGACTATACTTTGCATCCCTGTTAACAACCTCCTGAAGTTTCTTTTGAATGTAAAACAAACGCCCATTCACTAACATACCGTGACTTTTAATTGTTTGAGCAACAGCGATACTCGTAAATGAACTGATATTAACGTTAATCACTTTGCCAACATTAAATGTTGATTGACTTCATACAATGTAAATAAAGCCCCAATAGGTTATGCTTAAAGGAACACATCACCGGTTTTTTTTAATAGGGGTCATTCACCATCTCCCCTACATTTAGATAGGAGGGAAAATGCATTTTTGTCTCAGTGCATGCTTCGTCTTAGTCTGCAGCGCCGCCGCTAGCTAAGCTTAGCATTATGAATGGAATCCTTTGTTGCCGGATAGCATGTCATGAGTAAAAGTGCTAAAAAAAATTATTTACTTCTTGTGGCCTGCTTATTCACAACGCAGAGTTTTCAGAAGAGGAGCTGCGTGCTCTGGAAATAGAAAGACACGAGGAGGAGGTTGCGATCGCTCAACAGCCCGAGGACGTGAGGATGACAGCCAACACGAACTGGTGGTGTGAACTGCTGGTGAGGTGGTGCCAACCTATGCCGACTGAAATAGAAATGCTAAGCTAAGCTAGCGGCTGCGCTGCAGACTAAGACGATGCATGCACTGAGACAAAAATGTGTTTGCCCTCCTATAAATGTAGGGGAGACGGTGAATAACCCCTACTTAAAAAAAACGGTGGTGTGTTCCTTAAAGTCTGTTTGTTCATTTGGTCATTGCTTTCCTCATTTTAATGCATTCTTTTTTTATTTTCCCTTTGTCTTTTTCTATTCTGCACCACAGAAGGTTTCCCTCCATTTGGTCATGTGACTGTGTCTGTTGACATGATCTCACTTGATAATATAATACATTTTTGAACTAATTTAAAATGTTAAACAAAAGTTAAATAAAGTTATGTGCGTAGATACTATTTAAAAGTACAATTGGTTTTAAAAGTACAACTGCTTTTCCAACTTGTATGTTTGGGACGAAAAAAAAACATGTAGGCACGATGTATATTTATATAGAAAATCAATTTCAAGAACAAGCTTTTAGATCAATGTTTTTTTTAAAGATGAGAAATACAAGTTTATTCGAGTGTAAAACCTTTTATACACAGAAGATTTTTCTTTGCTGGAGCTTCAGTTCACGACGGATCGATTTGGGAACTCACCAAGTGTGTCGAACACGAGTCTAATGTACTTTCTGTTGAATGTGTGTAAGATTCGTGTCCAAAATCAACAGGCAAAAAACAATGAAGCTCAAGTTCAATCTATTGTAGAAAATCAAAAGAAGAAAAAAAAAGAAAAAGATTTAAGTGAAGTTGTAGAAAACTCACTTTTTTCAAGAATTTTCAATGTAATTTTCCTGTTAAAACATTTTATGAACCTTCCCATATTCATACAGTTTATTGCATACATAATTTCATTAAATCTTTGATTATGTCAAAATGTTGGTCTTCCATGAGCTGAATCTTCCAGTCGCTCCGTCAGTTTCTCAGTGACTGTTGTTCATCAACGCTTTTCATCTTGTGAGAGTGTCCTTCAGTTTTTCATACATTAACTGCTCCTGCAAGAGAGAAATAATAACCCAAGATTACAGCAAACGACAAGAAACTTCAGCTAGCATGAGAGAGATGACTGAGCGGCGTATGAAAGCTGCAAACATCACTGGTCTACAATGTGCAAGAGCTCCTTCATGGAGATTTCATGTATTCTGAACCAACGGGTCACTTAATATAAAGAAATAAAGACACGCCTGCGCACATATATACTCAAACACTTATACCTAAAGACACATAATGTGCCCGCCGTCAGCATGTTTTTGACGTTTCCACGGAGATACTAACGTTTTAAAAAAAATATCACCGCTTGCACATTGGAACCCATTTCAATTGGATCATTTATTTATCCTATAAGAAGTCATGCGCATAAACTACGATGGAAACACTTTTTACAAAATAAATCCCTCGATACGCAATAACAAACTCATGTGACTTTGCCTCAGCGTCAGCTGTGATTGGATAACTGGAGTAACCAGCGGACAAATGGCATCGCAGCGTCTCTAATGTTGGATTGGTGTTTCTGAAACTTGGGTTTAATTCCCTCCAGAAGCGTCTCACACACACGAGTGTGTTCCCGAACACCAGCATCCGAACGCCAGAGATCGTGACAGTTATTATTGTGTTTCGTCTGACGCTCTGAGACGCACTCGTTTATGATGGAGGGAAAAGACAAAGATTGCAGAAACTTCGTTTTATTTCTGATATTGTGCGCCGATTTCCCAGGAAGTGATGATTGTGTTCTCTTGAACAAATGATTTTGTAGCTAATGCAATTTTTATACAATTGAATCAAAGCCCAGTCCAGCCAATCACAGTCTGAGAGCTGATTTGACAGAATGTGAAGTGTGTAGATGTGATTGATGAACACGGGTCACACACCTTCTTGGACACGGACGGCCGCACCTTCTGCAAGGCGTCTTCGAAGTGAACTCGGCTCACTCTGATGTCCTTCACTGGCTCTGTGACACAAAACACAGGCTCAAACTCAGAGTTTCTGCTTCAGATGTGTGTGTGTGTGTGTGTGTGTGTGTGTTACCTGTGTGTGTGTGAGCTGGTCCAGTGTTCAGGTGAACTCTCAGAGCGTTAACACTCGCCTCTCGCACCAGCGCCGACAGATCTGCACCTCTAAAACACAACAGCAAACGTCACACTGTGGAGAGCAGAGACAGAGAGATAGAGAGTAGAGATAGAGAGAGTAGAGAGAGATAGAGATAGAGAGAGTAGAGATAGAGAGAGATAGAGATAGAGAGAGTAGAGATAGAGAGAGATAGAGATAGAGAGAGTAGAGATAGAGAGAGTAGAGATAGAGAGAGATAGAGATAGAGAGAGATAGAGAGAGATAGAGATAGAGAGAGTAGAGATAGAGAGAGATAGAGAGAGAGAGAGAGAGAGAGAGAGTAGAGATAGAGAGAGATAGAGATAGAGAGAGTAGAGATAGAGATAGAGAGAGATAGAGAGAGATAGAGATAGAGAGAGTAGAGATAGAGATAGAGATAGAGAGAGATAGAGAGAGATAGAGAGAGATAGAGAGAGATAGAGAGAGAGAGAGATAGAGAGAGATAGAGATAGAGAGAGTAGAGATAGAGAGAGATAGAGATAGAGAGAGTAGAGATAGAGATAGAGATAGAGAGAGATAGAGAGAGATAGAGATAGAGAGAGTAGAGATAGAGATAGAGATAGAGAGAGATAGAGAGAGATAGAGATAGAGAGAGATAGAGAGAGATAGAGATAGAGAGAGTAGAGATAGAGAGAGATAGAGATAGAGAGAGTAGAGATAGAGAGAGATAGAGAGAGATAGAGATAGAGAGAGATAGAGATAGAGAGAGTAGAGATAGAGAGAGATAGAGATAGAGATAGAGAGAGTAGAGATAGAGAGAGTAGAGATAGAGAGAGATAGAGAGAGTAGAGATAGAGAGAGATAGAGATAGAGAGAGTAGAGATAGAGAGAGATAGAGATAGAGAGAGTAGAGATAGAGAGAGTAGAGATAGAGAGAGATAGAGATAGAGAGAGATAGAGAGAGATAGAGATAGAGAGAGTAGAGATAGAGAGAGATAGAGAGAGAGAGAGAGAGAGAGAGTAGAGATAGAGAGAGATAGAGAGAGATAGAGATAGAGAGAGTAGAGATAGAGATAGAGAGAGATAGAGAGAGATAGAGATAGAGAGAGATAGAGAGAGATAGAGAGAGATAGAGATAGAGAGAGATAGAGAGAGATAGAGATAGAGAGAGTAGAGATAGAGAGAGATAGAGATAGAGATAGAGAGAGATAGAGATAGAGAGAGATAGAGATAGAGAGAGTAGAGATAGAGATAGAGATAGAGAGAGATAGAGAGAGATAGAGATAGAGAGAGTAGAGATAGAGATAGAGATAGAGAGAGATAGAGAGAGATAGAGATAGAGAGAGATAGAGAGAGATAGAGATAGAGAGAGTAGAGATAGAGAGAGATAGAGATAGAGAGAGTAGAGATAGAGAGAGATAGAGAGAGATAGAGATAGAGAGAGATAGAGATAGAGAGAGTAGAGATAGAGATAGAGAGAGTAGAGATAGAGAGAGTAGAGATAGAGAGAGATAGAGAGAGTAGAGATAGAGAGAGATAGAGATAGAGAGAGTAGAGATAGAGAGAGATAGAGATAGAGAGAGTAGAGATAGAGAGAGTAGAGATAGAGAGAGATAGAGATAGAGAGAGATAGAGAGAGATAGAGATAGAGAGAGTAGAGATAGAGAGAGATAGAGAGAGAGAGAGAGAGAGAGTAGAGATAGAGAGAGATAGAGAGAGATAGAGATAGAGAGAGTAGAGATAGAGATAGAGAGAGATAGAGAGAGATAGAGATAGAGAGAGATAGAGAGAGATAGAGAGAGATAGAGATAGAGAGAGATAGAGAGAGATAGAGATAGAGAGAGTAGAGATAGAGAGAGATAGAGATAGAGAGAGTAGAGATAGAGAGAGATAGAGAGAGATAGAGATAGAGAGAGATAGAGATAGAGAGAGTAGAGATAGAGAGAGATAGAGATAGAGAGAGTAGAGATAGAGAGAGAGAGAGAGATAGAGATAGAGAGAGTAGAGATAGAGAGAGATAGAGATAGAGAGAGTAGAGATAGAGAGAGATAGAGATAGAGAGAGTAGAGATAGAGAGAGAGAGAGATAGAGAGAGTAGAGATAGAGAGAGTAGAGATAGAGAGAGTAGAGATAGAGAGAGTAGAGATAGAGAGAGTAGAGATAGAGAGAGTAGAGATAGAGAGAGTAGAGATAGAGAGAGATAGAGAGAGTAGAGATAGAGAGAGATAGAGATAGAGAGAGTAGAGATAGAGAGAGATAGAGATAGAGAGAGATAGAGATAGAGAGAGTAGAGATAGAGAGAGTAGAGATAGAGAGAGATAGAGATAGAGAGAGTAGAGATAGAGAGAGATAGAGAGAGATAGAGATAGAGAGAGTAGAGATAGACAGAGATAGAGATAGAGAGAGTAGAGATAGAGATAGAGATAGAGAGAGTAGAGATAGAGAGAGAGAGAGATAGAGAGAGTAGAGATAGAGAGAGTAGAGATAGAGAGAGTAGAGATAGAGAGAGTAGAGATAGAGAGAGATAGAGAGAGTAGAGATAGAGAGAGATAGAGAGAGTAGAGATAGAGAGAGATAGAGATAGAGAGAGTAGAGATAGAGAGAGATAGAGATAGAGAGAGATAGAGATAGAGAGAGTAGAGATAGAGAGAGTAGAGATAGAGAGAGATAGAGATAGAGAGATAGAGATAGAGAGAGTAGAGATAGAGAGAGATAGAGAGAGATAGAGATAGAGAGAGTAGAGATAGAGAGAGTAGAGATAGAGAGAGATAGAGAGAGTAGAGATAGAGAGAGATAGAGAGAGTAGAGATAGAGAGAGATAGAGATAGAGAGAGATAGAGATAGAGAGAGTAGAGATAGAGAGAGTAGAGATAGAGAGAGATAGAGATAGAGAGATAGAGAGAGATAGAGAGAGTAGAGATAGACAGAGATAGAGATAGAGAGAGTAGAGATAGAGAGAGTAGAGATAGAGAGAGATAGAGAGAGTAGAGATAGAGAGAGATAGAGAGAGTAGAGATAGAGAGAGATAGAGAGAGTAGAGATAGAGAGAGATAGAGATAGAGAGAGTAGAGATAGAGAGAGATAGAGATAGAGAGAGATAGAGAGAGATAGAGATAGAGAGAGTAGAGATAGAGATAGAGAGAGTAGAAATAGAGAGAGATAGAGATAGAGAGAGATAGAGATAGAGAGAGTAGAGATAGAGATAGAGAGAGAGAGATAGAGAGAGATAGAGATAGAGAGAGTAGAGAGAGAGTAGAGATAGAGAGAGATAGAGAGAAAGAGAGAGAGATAGAGAGAGTAGAGATAGAGAGAGTAGAGATAGAGAGAGATAGAGATAGAGAGAGATAGAGAGAGATAGAGATAGAGAGAGATAGAGAGAGATAGAGAGAGTAGAGATAGAGAGAGTAGAGATAGAGAGAGATAGAGATAGAGAGAGATAGAGATAGAGAGAGATAGAGAGAGATAGAGATAGAGAGAGTAGAGATAGAGAGAGTAGAGATAGAGAGAGATAGAGATAGAGAGAGATAGAGATAGAGAGAGATAGAGAGAGATAGAGATAGAGAGAGATAGAGATAGAGAGAGATAGAGAGAGATAGAGAGAGATAGAGATAGAGATAGAGAGAGTAGAGATAGAGAGAGATAGAGATAGAGAGAGATAGAGAGAGATAGAGAGAGATAGAGATAGAGAGAGATAGAGATAGAGAGAGATAGAGATAGAGAGAGATAGAGAGATAGAGAGAGATAGAGAGATAGAGATAGAGAGAGATAGAGATAGAGAGAGATAGAGATAGAGAGAGATAGAGATAGAGAGAGATAGAGATAGAGAGAGATAGAGATAGAGAGAGATAGAGATAGAGAGAGATAGAGATAGAGAGAGATAGAGATAGAGAGAGATAGAGATAGAGAGAGATAGAGATAGAGAGAGATAGAGATAGAGATAGATAGAGATAGAGAGAGATAGAGATAGAGAGAGATAGAGATAGAGAGAGATAGAGATAGAGAGAGATAGAGATAGAGATAGAGAGAGATAGAGATAGAGATAGAGAGAGATAGAGATAGAGATAGAGAGAGATAGAGAGATAGAGAGAGATAGAGATAGAGAGAGATAGAGATAGAGAGAGATAGAGATAGAGAGAGATAGAGATAGAGATAGATAGAGATAGAGAGAGATAGAGATAGAGAGAGATAGAGAGAGATAGAGAGAGATAGAGATAGAGAGAGATAGAGATAGAGAGAGTAGAGATGCACCATAACTGCTCGTTTTTCACGTTTTTAGTCCGATACGAAAATTTGGGCATTATGAAATACGTTTTATTTTTCCCTAAATTCTGTTTCCTCTCATTTACATTTTTCTGAATTGTTTTTGTTCTGGTTTAATGCTTAAATTAAATGTTAGTTATCAAAAAAGCATGTAACTTAAAAATTTTCTAAATTGTTCTTAAAATGATGACAAAAAAAAAAATATTTTTAGGGCTTTATGAAATATGTTTTATTTTATTTCATCAAATTCCATTTTATTTTTCCCAAATTCTGTGTTTTCCGTTTATATTTTTCTGGATTCCTTTTTAATGGTTAAATTAAATTCTAAGCAGAAGAATTCATTAACAACTGTTTTTTTTTTTTACAGAGCCACATGAATGTTTTCTTTATTTTCTATAATATCAAAAACAGTGGTAATCAAATTAAGGCATAAAACATGAACAATTTATTTTATCTTTTCAAAAGTAAATCAAATGATAGTTAAAGATTTCATTAATTCTTTTGGCAAACAGTGTTGCACAACAGAGCTTTACTATTAAAAGGAAAACAAAAAAACTGTGATTTTTCCTAAAAGTTTGAATAATTTTATTATTATTATTATTAAATTACTATATTAAAGCCAATAAAGTATGGACTAATTACAATTATGGGTTCAAGTAAAAGGAGTTTTCCACTGTATTTGTTTGCCTTTTGTTTCTGTAATCAGGCAATCAGTTTATATCAAGATTTAGATTTAGTTTTATCGGACAATATACCGGTTATCGGCTACCAAATATAAAGGATTATCGTTATCAATATCAGCCAAAATTTCCATATCAGTTCATCGCTAATGAATAGAGCCAAAATCTACTAAACAAAAAAATAATCTGGAGTTTGTTACAATATCGTCTATAAAACACACTAGAGGCGAGTATCGCAGCAGCCTCGACATTACAATCCTAAACCCAGATCGTAATCAAACACTCGTGAGAGAGTCAGCGAGGAACGCTTTCCCAGCTCTCGGATCATGAACAACAATTTAACTCACGTAAAACTCTCACAACGTGCATCATGGGCAATTTCCTCAAGATTGACGTCTGGATCTAGAAGTGGTTTGGTGCCTCCCTAAAACAGGAACGAGTTAATAAATCAGAAGGTCACGTGATTACAGTGATGATGCGCCGTGTGTGTGTGTTGCTGATCACCTTAGTGACGGTGAGTAATATGGCGTGTCTGTCTGCGGCGGGCGGCAAACCCACATACAGAGTTTTGTCCAGCCGCCCGGGTCTCAGCACAGCCGGGTCAATGATATCTGCACACACACACACACACACACACACACCAGTCATTTACGCATTACAGAAAGCGAACACAACACATCTCCACATTTTCAGAAGCATCACTCTATGACTCTGTGACCTGGTCTGTTGGTGGCGGCCATCATGAAAACCTGCCGGCGGTTCTCCATCCCGTCCATCTCAGTGAGCAACTGATTCACCACACGAACACTGGCTCCTGACTGACACACACACACGCACACACACACACACACACACGCGCACGCACGCACACACACACACACAAACACCATGATTATTGGAATGACTTATCATGAGAGGAAAAAATTATGTTTTAGTCGCATAACATCACTTAATGGAACGCCGTCGTTTCAACATTGTTTTTCACCGACATTTAAAACATATTGCAAAAATGTGTAATGTTAACCAGGCTACCGACAGACACACACACACAGACTCACCTCATACTCTCTCACACAGACTCACCTCATGCTCTCTCTCACTCACACACACACACACACACACACACACACACACACACACACACACACACACACACACACACACACACACACACACACACACACACACACACACACACAGACTCACCTCATACTCTCTCACACACACACACACACACACACACACACACACACACACACACACACACACACACACACCTCATGCTCTCTCACTCACTCACACACACACACACACACACACACACACACACACACACACACACACCTCATGCTCTCTCACACACAGACTCAACTCATGCTCTCTCTCACACACACACACACACACACACACACACACACACACACACACACACACACACACACACACACACACACACACCTCATGCTCTCTCACACACAGACTCACCCAATGCTCTCTCTCACTCACTCACTCACACACACACACACACACACACACACACACACACACACACACACACACACACACACACACACACACACACATACTCACCTCATGCTCTCTCACACATAGACTCACCTCATGCTCTCACTCACACACACACACACACACACACACACATACTCACCTCATACTCTCTCACACAGACTCACCTCATGCTCTCACTCACTCACACACACACACACACACACACACACACACACACACACACACACACACACACACACACCTCATACTCTCTCACACAGACTCACCTCATGCTCTCTCTCACTCACACACACACACACACACACACACACACACACACACACACACACACACACACACACACACACACACACACACTCACCTCATGCTCTGAGCGACGAGGACACAGCGCATCGATCTCATCGAAGAAGATCACACACGGTGCTGAGTTACGGGCTCTCTGGAAGACCTGACGAACCGCTCGCTCGCTCTCTCCCACGTACTACACACACACACACACACACACACACACGTTGGCTCAACATGTCTGCGTCATGACGTAAACATACAGAAATTAAATCAATAGCACCATTAAGATTTTTGCTAACACTTTACTTAAAGGGCCCCTATTATGGATTTTTGGAAATGATGTAGTGTGTAACAGCTCTAAGCGAATGAAGACATCATGCAGAGTTTTAAATCTGAAAGTAAACCGTTTATAAAGTTATTGTCTTTCAAAAGTAAGAGTCGACTCTGAGTCAATGAAATTAATTGTTATTCAAACGAGTCATAAGCCGTTTCGTCGTGACGTCAAAGCCGAAACATTAGCATATTGCCCGCCCACTTATTGCGCACACAGACACCAGGGAAACTCGAACCTCGAACCGGCTGCTGATTCCTGTGGATGCTGGACAGCATCATCATCAAACCGCTTACTCTTGAAAGATGGTGTTCAAAAAACTTAGTTTTAAGTTTTATATTGTGTAGATCTCCTGCTAACTCATGTTATTACTGCTAACTGAAATACTTCTGCTGATCAGCTGTGGGCCACTATTACCTAAAACTGTGTCTATTAATGCAGATTACCTGTCGTTCTCACTACTGTGAGGAAATATTTGTTTTACCAACGTTTATGTTACATCAGATCATTCACGCTAGAGCTCGGCTAATGTATACATTGCATACATGCGCTGTTATTGATACAGTGTTCACCGCAATATATTAGAAAAATACTCGGTAAATAAATTAGTACAAGTAAAATAATCAGTTTGTTGATGGACATGTGAGGAATTACAGTTGCAACATCTCATAATGTTCCTCAAACTGAGTATATATCACTGAGAAACACTGAGTCCTGCTCGAGTCGTGCTTGCCATGGAGGTTCGGGTTGAATAACTAGTTCTTCCAGTGTTTCATCATCGCACTCGCGCTCGCATTGATACGGTAAAATCGACGTCATTGTTCGTTACTGTGTTTAGTTTACGATGTATGAAGCACAGGACACGCAGAGCTGACGTTGTTATGGTAATGATCGACGCATGCGCTGTCCAGTAGTACTCAGTAAACCAATCACAACAGACTGAGCTGTCTGGCCAATCAGAGCAGAGTAGCTCGCGGAAAGGAGGGATTTAGAGAGATGATTCATCTGACGAGTCGTTTGAGAATCATTGAAAATGTGATGATGTGCAAATGTATATTATGAGGAAATGAAACAGTATTTTGACCTTTGATGCGTGTAAACCTGTGGTAGCAGACTCCAAAACAACATTAGGAAACTTTAAAATAGCATAATAGGGGCACTTTAAAGCCTTTATATTTAATGCATTATAAACGTACTTTAATGCATTAATTATGCCTTGTAACGCATCTTCTAATGCATTGTATGATCTCATAAATAATTGTAACCACAGTTATAATACACCTATAATGCATTAAAACATGACAAACAACCAATTTCAGATGCAACAAGGAATCTGTGAATATTATAATGCCATTTAACTTTGGTTACAATTATTTATGTAAAGATATAATGCATTAAGATGTACATTATGGATACCTTTATAATGCATTACAGATAAAGTTTTGTTTTTTTTGCATTGTGTCATGTTCTTGACAATCAAGCACTGGCAAAATTACCAATATTGTTTAATCCAAAGTGTCTCATTCCTAAGAAATTAAAAAACACCTATACTATAATGCAAAAAGATATTTACATTTTTACTTGAAGTATTTATATATCATGGTAGTATTTCTTATACTTTTATACTCTTATATTTTAAAATGTACTTTTATGCAGAATATAATTGAATGTTGAAAAGTGATCTGGACATGTTCTCATCTTGAATATTACACACAGATGAACAGTATAATGACATGAGAGAGTAATATCTCACCATATTCAGCAGCTCTGGACCCTTGACTGAGATGAAGTTCAAGCCGGACTCATTAGCAACCGCCTGTAACGAGACCGACACACTGATGAAGAATGATGGAAGAACACTGAGGCCTCGTTTACACTGCAGGTCTTGATGCTCAATTCTGATTGGTTGCCTATATCCGATTTTTTTGACCGTCTGTTTACACGATCTTTTAATTGTGACCCATATCCGATTCATGTGTTTACACTTGACATACTATCTGAAACATCGCGCATGCTTAAGGGGTTCTTGACCAGATGGATGAACGCGAAATAAGCTTGATGCTAGCTCTGCGATGTGTGCTAGCCAGCGCATACGCTTCAGTTATTGTGTGTGTGTGAGATCTCAGGACTGGTGGGAACATACAACACGATCTCATGAAAGTGCGTATCTATACCACGAATTTTATTTCTCGTGCCATTTACGCCAAAAATGGTTTCCGCGTGCATAATACGCACTGTAAACCCCTTGGGTAGGATTAGGGGTGTGGAGTGCATGTGTATTACACGCCATAAAGGGCATATCATATGTACACGAAAATTATTTATGCCGTAAATGGCACGAGAAATAAATGTCATGCTATAGATACACACTTTCATGAGATCGATGCGGGCGAAAGTTTAGGATGAGCAAGCCAACCTGTGATATGTTGTGTCAGCGTTTGTCCACACTCTCCTACGACGACACAGCGTTTCGTCAGGACATCCGTCGCTTTGCAGACGCTCTCGTCATTAAACCGCGGAGACGCTAATGCCTCAGACAATCTGATCTGCCTGTTTACATGACAGTCGCATCGACACACATCTGATTTATATCGGATTTATTTCCACATATGAACGAGGCCTGAAACCGATCTCGAAATATCCGAATGCATGCGTTTTTGAACACACATCTGTATACTGTATCAGTGTATCAGTGTCAGTCATTATAATCTGAACACACATCTGTATACTGTATCAGTGTATCAGTGTCAGTCATTATAATCTGAACACACATCTGTATACTGTATCAGTGTATCAGCGTCAGTCATTATAATCTGAACACACATCTGTATACTGTATCAGTGTATCAGCATCAGTCATTATAATCTGAACACACATCTGTATACTGTATCAGTGTATCAGCATCAGTCATTATACTCTGAACACACATCTGTATACTGTATCAGTGTATCAGCGTCAGTCATTATAATCTGAACACACATCTGTATACTGTATCAGTGTATCAGCATCAGTCATTATAATCTGAACACACATCTGTATACTGTATCAGTGTATCAGCGTCAGTCATTATAATCTGAACACACATCTGTATACTGTATCAGTGTATCAGCGTCAGTCATTATAATCTGAACACACATCTGTATACTGTATCAGTGTATCAGCGTCAGTCATTATAATCTAAACACACATCTGTATACTGTATCAGTGTATCAGCGTCAGTCATTATAATCTGAACACACATCTGTATACTGTATCAGTGTATCAGCATCAGTCATTATAATCTGAACACACATCTGTATACTGTATCAGTGTATCAGCATCAGTCATTATACTCTGAACACACATCTGTATACTGTATCAGTGTATCAGCGTCAGTCATTATAATCTGAACACACATCTGTATACTGTATCAGTGTATCAGCATCAGTCATTATAATCTGAACACACATCTGTATACTGTATCAGTGTATCAGCGTCAGTCATTATAATCTGAACACACATCTGTATACTGTATCAGTGTATCAGCGTCAGTCATTATAATCTGAACACACATCTGTATACTGTATCAGTGTATCAGCGTCAGTCATTATAATCTAAACACACATCTGTATACTGTATCAGTGTATCAGCGTCAGTCATTATAATCTGAACACACATCTGTATACTGTATCAGTGTATCAGCGTCAGTCATTATAATCTGAACACACATCTGTATACTGTATCAGTGTATCAGCGTCAGTCATTATAATCTGAACACACATCTGTATACTGTATCAGTGTATCAGCGTCAATCATTATAATCTGAACACACATCTGTATACTGTATCAGTGTATCAGCGTCAGTCATTATAATCTGAACACACATCTGTATACTGTATCAGTGTATCAGCCTCAGTCATTATAATCTGAACACACATCTGTATACTGTATCAGTGTATCAGCGTCAGTCATTATAATCTAAACACACATCTGTATACTGTATCAGTGTATCAGCGTCAGTCATTATAATCTGAACACACATCTGTATACTGTATCAGTGTATCAGCATCAGTCATTATAATCTGAACACACATCTGTATACTGTATCAGTGTATCAGCATCAGTCATTATAATCTGAACACACATCTGTATACTGTATCAGTGTTTCAGCGTCAGTCATTATAATCTGAACACACATCTGTATACTGTATCAGTGTATCAGCGTCAATCATTATAATCTGAACACACATCTGTATACTGTATCAGTGTATCAGCATCAGTCATTATAATCTGAACACACATCTGTATACTGTATCAGTGTATCAGTGTCAGTCATTATAATCTGAACACACATCTGTATACTGTATCAGTGTATCAGCGTCAATCATTATAATCTGAACACACATCTGTATACTGTATCAGTGTATCAGCGTCAATCATTATAATCTGAACACACATCTGTATACTGTATCAGTGTATCAGCGTCAGTCATTATAATCTGAACACACATCTGTATACTGTATCAGTGTATCAGCGTCAGTCATTATAATCTGAACACACATCTGTATACTGTATCAGTGTATCAGCGTCAATCATTATAATCTGAACACACATCTGTATACTGTATCAGTGTATCAGCATCAGTCATTATAATCTGAACACACATCTGTATACTGTATCAGTGTATCAGCGTCAGTCATTATAATCTGAACACACATCTGTATACTGTATCAGTGTATCAGCGTCAGTCATTATAATCTGAACACACATCTGTATACTGTATCAGTGTATCAGCATCAGTCATTATAATCTGAACACACATCTGTATACTGTATCAGTGTATCAGCATCAGTCATTATAATCTGAACACACATCTGTATACTGTATCAGTGTATCAGCGTCAGTCATTATAATCTGAACACACATCTGTATACTGTATCAGTGTATCAGCGTCAATCATTATAATCTGAACACACATCTGTATACTGTATCAGTGTATCAGCATCAGTCATTATAATCTGAACACACATCTGTATACTGTATCAGTGTATCAGTGTCAGTCATTATAATCTGAACACACATCTGTATACTGTATCAGTGTATCAGCGTCAATCATTATAATCTGAACACACATCTGTATACTGTATCAGTGTATCAGCGTCAATCATTATAATCTGAACACACATCTGTATACTGTATCAGTGTATCAGTGTCAGTCATTATAATCTGAACACACATCTGTATACTGTATCAGTGTATCAGTGTCAGTCATTATAATCTGAACACACATCTGTATACTGTATCAGTGTATCAGCGTCAGTCATTATAATCTGAACACACATCTGTATACTGTATCAGTGTATCAGCGTCAATCATTATAATCTGAACACACATCTGTATACTGTATCAGTGTATCAGCGTCAGTCATTATAATCTGAACACACATCTGTATACTGTATCAGTGTATCAGCGTCAGTCATTATAATCTAAACACACATCTGTATACTGTATCAGTGTATCAGCGTCAGTCATTATAATCTGAACACACATCTGTATACTGTATCAGTGTATCAGCATCAGTCATTATAATCTGAACACACATCTGTATACTGTATCAGTGTATCAGCATCAGTCATTATAATCTGAACACACATCTGTATACTGTATCAGTGTATCAGCGTCAGTCATTATAATCTGAACACACATCTGTATACTGTATCAGTGTATCAGCGTCAGTCATTATAATCTGAACACACATCTGTATACTGTATCAGTGTATCGGTGTCAGTCATTATAATCTGAACACACATCTGTATACTGTATCAGTGTATCAGCGTCAGTCATTATAATCTGAACACACATCTGTATACTGTATCAGTGTAGACAGTGTCAGTCATTATAATCTGAACACACATCTGTATACTGTATCAGTGTATCAGCGTCAGTCATTATAATCTGAGCACACATCTGTATACTGTATCAGTGTATCAGCGTCAGTCATTATAATCTGAGCACACATCTGTATACTGTATCAGTGTAGACAGCGTCAGTCATTATAATCTGAACACACATCTGTATACTGTATCAGTGTATCAGCGTCAGTCATTATAATCTGAACACACATCTGTATACTGTATCAGTGTATCAGCGTCAGTCATTATAATCTGAACACACATCTGTATACTGTATCAGTGTATCAGCATCAGTCATTATAATCTGAACACACATCTGTATACTGTATCAGTGTATCAGCCTCAGTCATTATAATCTGAACACACATCTGTATACTGTATCAGTGTATCAGCGTCAGTCATTATAATCTGAACACACATCTGTATACTGTATCAGTGTATCAGCGTCAGTCATTATAATCTGAACACACATCTGTATACTGTATCAGTGTATCGGTGTCAGTCATTATAATCTGAACACACATCTGTATACTGTATCAGTGTATCAGCGTCAGTCATTATAATCTGAACACACATCTGTATACTGTATCAGTGTAGACAGTGTCAGTCATTATAATCTGAACACACATCTGTATACTGTATCAGTGTATCGGTGTCAGTCATTATAATCTGAACACACATCTGTATACTGTATCAGTGTATCAGCGTCAGTCATTATAATCTGAACACACATCTGTATACTGTATCAGTGTAGACAGTGTCAGTCATTATAATCTGAACACACATCTGTATACTGTATCAGTGTATCGGTGTCAGTCATTATAATCTGAACACACATCTGTATACTGTATCAGTGTATCAGCGTCAGTCATTATAATCTGAACACACATCTGTATACTGTATCAGTGTATCGGTGTCAGTCATTATAATCTGAACACACATCTGTATACTGTATCAGTGTATCAGCGTCAGTCATTATAATCTGAACACACATCTGTATACTGTATCAGTGTAGACAGTGTCAGTCATTATAATCTGAACACACATCTGTATACTGTATCAGTGTAGACAGCATCAGTCATTATAATCTGAACACACATCTGTATACTGTATCAGTGTATCAGCATCAGTCATTATAATCTGAACACACATCTGTATACTGTATCAGTGTATCAGCGTCAGTCATTATAATCTGAACACACATCTGTATACTGTATCAGTGTATCAGCGTCAGTCATTATAATCTGAACACACATCTGTATACTGTATCAGTGTATCAGCATCAGTCATTATAATCTGAACACACATCTGTATACTGTATCAGTGTATCAGCGTCAGTCATTATAATCTGAACACACATCTGTATACTGTATCAGTGTATCAGCGTCAGTCATTATAATCTGAACACACATCTGTATACTGTATCAGTGTATCAGCGTCAGTCATTATAATCTGAACACACATCTGTATACTGTATCAGTGTAGACAGTGTCAGTCATTATAATCTGAACACACATCTGTATACTGTATCAGTGTATCAGCGTCAGTCATTATAATCTGTACACACATCTGTATACTGTATCAGTGTATCAGCATCAGTCATTATAATCTGAACACACATCTGTATACTGTATCAGTGTAGACAGCGTCAGTCATTATAATCTGAACACACATCTGTATACTGTATCAGTGTAGACAGCATCAGTCATTATAATCTGAACACACATCTGTATACTGTATCAGTGTATCAGCGTCAGTCATTATAATCTGAACACACATCTGTATACTGTATCAGTGTATCAGCGTCAGTCATTATAATCTGAACACACATCTGTATACTGTATCAGTGTATCAGCATCAGTCATTATAATCTGAACACACATCTGTATACTGTATCTGTGTATCAGCGTCAGTCATTATAATCTGAACACACATCTGTATACTGTATCAGTGTATCAGCGTCAGTCATTATAATCTGAACACACATCTGTATACTGTATCAGTGTATCAGCATCAGTCATTATAATCTGAACACACATCTGTATACTGTATCTGTGTATCAGCGTCAGTCATTATAATCTGAACACACATCTGTATACTGTATCAGTGTATCAGTGTCAGTCATTATAATCTGAACACACATCTGTATACTGTATCAGTGTAGACAGCATCAGTCATTATAATCTGAACACACATCTGTATACTGTATCAGTGTATCAGCGTCAGTCATTATAATCTGAACACACATCTGTATACTCTATCAGTGTATCAGCGTCAGTCATTATAATCTGAACACACATCTGTATACTGTATCAGTGTAGACAGCGTCAGTCATTATAATCTGAACACACATCTGTATACTGTATCAGTGTATCAGCATCAGTCATTATAATCTGAACACACATCTGTATACTGTATCAGTGTATCAGCGTCAGTCATTATAATCTGAACACACATCTGTATACTGTATCAGTGTATCAGCGTCAGTCATTATAATCTAAACACACATCTGTATACTGTATCAGTGTATCAGCGTCAGTCATTATAATCTGAACACACATCTGTATACTGTATCAGTGTATCAGCATCAGTCATTATAATCTGAACACACATCTGTATACTGTATCAGTGTATCAGCGTCAGTCATTATAATCTGAACACACATCTGTATACTGTATCAGTGTATCAGCGTCAGTCATTATAATCTGAACACACATCTGTATACTGTATCAGTGTATCAGCGTCAGTCATTATAATCTAAACACACATCTGTATACTGTATCAGTGTATCAGCGTCAGTCATTATAATCTGAACACACATCTGTATACTGTATCAGTGTATCAGCGTCAGTCATTATAATCTGAACACACATCTGTATACTGTATCAGTGTATCAGCGTCAGTCATTATAATCTAAACACACATCTGTATACTGTATCAGTGTATCAGCGTCAGTCATTATAATCTGAACACACATCTGTATACTGTATCAGTGTATCAGCATCAGTCATTATAATCTGAACACACATCTGTATACTGTATCAGTGTATCAGCGTCAGTCATTATAATCTAAACACACATCTGTATACTGTATCAGTGTATCAGCGTCAGTCATTATAATCTGAACACACATCTGTATACTGTATCAGTGTATCAGCATCAGTCATTATAATCTGAACACACATCTGTATACTGTATCAGTGTATCAGCATCAGTCATTATAATCTGAACACACATCTGTATACTGTATCAGTGTATCAGCGTCAGTCATTATAATCTGAACACACATCTGTATACTGTATCAGTGTATCAGCATCAGTCATTATAATCTGAACACACATCTGTATACTGTATCAGTGTATCAGCATCAGTCATTATAATCTGAACACACATCTGTATACTGTATCAGTGTATCAGCGTCAGTCATTATAATCTGAACACACATCTGTATACTGTATCAGTGTATCAGCATCAGTCATTATAATCTGAACACACATCTGTATACTGTATCAGTGTATCAGCGTCAGTCATTATAATCTAAACACACATCTGTATACTGTATCAGTGTATCAGCGTCAGTCATTATAATCTGAACACACATCTGTATACTGTATCAGTGTATCAGCATCAGTCATTATAATCTGAACACACATCTGTATACTGTATCAGTGTATCAGCGTCAGTCATTATAATCTGAACACACATCTGTATACTGTATCAGTGTATCAGCATCAGTCATTATAATCTGAACAAACATCTGTATACTGTATCAGTGTATCAGCGTCAGTCATTATAATCTGAACACACATCTGTATACTGTATCAGTGTATCAGCATCAGTCATTATAATCTGAACACACATCTGTATACTGTATCAGTGTATCAGCGTCAGTCATTATAATCTGAACACACATCTGTATACTGTATCAGTGTATCAGCATCAGTCATTATAATCTGAACACACATCTGTATACTGTATCAGTGTATCAGCGTCAGTCATTATAATCTGAACACACATCTGTATACTGTATCAGTGTATCAGTGTCAGTCATTATAATGGCTTCTGTGTCGTGAATGTCATCCTTTAGCGACTGAACCCAAGTGGGCGGAGCCTATGGTGTGATGTAAAACTATTGGTCGATATCTTGCTCTGGAGGCGGGCATATGCAAATGTATTTTGCCTGTATGATGTCACACATCCGATAATATGAAAACGAGCCGTTTCTGAGCTTGATTAAATAAATGGTTTGTTTATAATGAAGACGATGTTTTAAGATATAAAACTTGAAGAATGTTTTAATGGTACAAAGACCTCATATGGCAAAAGATCAAGCAACTTTAATTTGTGTCATGACCCCTTTAACGCAGCGCTCTAGTGCTTGTCGCCGTAGTTAAAAACGACAAAAACACCAATTAATATGGCAGAGGCAACTGTTATCGCTTGACTTGAATCAGTTAGGACACGAGTACGAGGCATGAGGTCAAACGGAGGGAATGCAGATTGAAATAAAAGTTGACAGACTTTGGCTAAGAGGGTCTTCCCGCATCCGGGCGGTCCGGCGAGCAGCACTCCAGCCGGCGCGCTGAGACCCAGAGCGCGGAAGTGCTCCGGGTTATTGATGGGAGCCTGGGAACATACAAACACATCACTCAGATCTGGCCTTACTCATCATCTTCACCTTTCTTAGGTAGCAGAGTCAGGAGAAACTAGGGATGGGCATGTTTAATCGACGATCGATTATTGATCATTAAGAATTTCGTCGATCACGTTAATTTGTTATCGATTATCATTAAACTAATGCTGCTGCGGAAAGTGAACGTGTTCCCCGGGCTGGTCAAGTTAGCGCGGAGGTACCTGTGCATCCCGGCAACGTCAGTCTCCTCAGAGCAGGTGTTTTCAGCGGCTGGACTGAAGCCTTGTTTACACTCGAGGCGTCCGCACGAGCGCGAAGGTTAGCGCGGCAAAAATGACGTCATTGCGGTATTCGGTGTTTCACAGGCGAGCGCGTCGAGTATAAACGCCTCGTCTGTCTGGGGAGGTGCGCGCGCAGTCTGCGGAGACTCGCGCTGCAGAGCCAGGCGAAAGTGTAAACGAGGCTTGACGGTCAGGTTGCGGTCGCGTCTGACCTCAGATCATGTCATCAACATGCTTATCTTTCTCAAAAAAAATCAGTAGACTGGTGTAGAAGTTGTATGTGAGTTACTAGTTATTTTTTATGAGGCTTTGTTAAGTAGCCTAGCCTAATTGATTGTTACAGTAATCTCTCTCACCCTCTTTCTCGACTTCGTTCTTGGATAGTTTTGAGTTACATTTTGACAAAACCTGTCAGATCTAAGTATTATTATGTTTTTGGTTAAGTTATTGTTTAACATGATTTTTTATTATTATTTATTATTTTGGAACAAACAAGGGTCTCTGTTTAAGAACGCCAACTCGCAGCTGCAGGTTCCGTTGCTTCGAGCACCGCAGCGCATATATATCTTCAAGTTTAGCCTAACCGAACGTCCAGTTTTACTGCCACAAGTTGATCATCTTGTAATAAAGATCTAATCGAGGAAAAACACGCTGTATTTTTGTATTTTCATTGCCTTTTTAATTTATAAAAAGTTAAATAAATAATGAATTTGAATAAAAAAATATTAATGATTAATCGATAGTCGATCGTTAATTCTCCCGACGATCGACTAAGAAAATTTAATCGAATGCCCATCCCTAGGAGAAACCAATGAGTTTATTCAAGACTAAATACACTTTAAAGGGATAGTTCACCCAAAAGTGAAAATTAGTCCATGATTTACTCGCCCTCAAGTCATCCTAGATGTATATGACATTATGCTTTCAGACGAAGAAAATCAGAGTTATATTAAAAGATATCCAGCACTTTTATGATGGATAGATGCACTTTTATGATGGACAGATGCACTTTTATGATGGATAGATGCACTTTTATGATGGATAGATGCACTTTTATGATGGATAGATGCACTTTTATGATGGACAGATGCGCTTTTATGATGGATAGATGCACTTTTATGATGGATAGATGCACTTTTATGATGGATAGATGCACTTTTATGATGGATAGATGCACTTTTATGATGGATAGATGCACTTTTATGATGGATAGATGCACTTTTATGATGGACAGATGCGCTTTTATCATCGATAGATGCACTTTTATGATGGAGAGATGCACTTTTATGATGGACAGATGCGCTTTTATCATCGATAGATGCACTTTTATGATGAATAGATGCACTTTTATGATGGACGGATGCACTTTTATGATGGAGAGATGCACTTTTATGATGGACGGATGCACTTTTATGATGGAGAGATGCACTTTTATGATGGACAGATGCACTTTTATGATGAATAGATGCACTTTTATGATGGACAGATGCACTTTTATGAAGGACAGATGTGCTTTTATGATGGACAGATGCGCTTTTATGATGAATAGATGCACTTTTATGATGGAGAGATGCACTTTTATGATGGACAGATGCACTTTTATGATGGACAGATGCACTTTTATGAAGGACAGATGTGCTTTTATGATGGACAGATGCGCTTTTATGATGAATAGATGCACTTTTATGATGGAGAGATGCACTTTTATGATGGACAGATGCACTTTTATGATGGACAGATGCACTTTTATGATGGACAGATGCACTTTTATCATCGATAGATGCACTTTTATGATGGAGAGATGCACTTTTATGATGGACAGATGCACTTTTATGATGAATAGATGCACTTTTATGATGGACGGATGCACTTTTATGATGGACAGATGTGCTTTTATGATGGACAGATGCGCTTTTATGATGAATAGATGCACTTTTATGATGGAGAGATGCACTTTTATGATGGACAGATGCACTTTTATGATGGACAGATGTGCTTTTATGATGGACAGATGCGCTTTTATGATGGACAGATGCACTTTTATGATGGACAGATGTGCTTTTATGATGGACAGATGCACTTTTATGATGGACAGATGCACTTTTATGATGGACAGATGTGCTTTTATGATGGACAGATGCACTTTTATGATGGACAGATGCACTTTTATGATGGACAGATGCGCTTTTATGATGGACAGATGCACTTTTATGATGGACAGATGCACTTTTATGATGGACAGATGCACTTTTATGATGGATAGATGCACTTTTATGATGGATGGATGCACTTTTTTGATGGATAGATGCACTTTTATGATGGAGAGATGCACTTTTATGATGGATAGATGCACTTTTATGATGGAGAGATGCACTTTTATGACGGAGAGATGCACTTTTATGATGAACAGATGCACTTTTATGATAGATAGATGCACTTTTATGATGGATAGATGCACTTTTATGGACTTCAAACAGAAAAAGCCATTCACTGCCATTTTAAAGCTTCAAAGAGCCAGGATATTATTTAATATAACTCTGATTGTATTCGTCTGAAAGCATAATGTCATATACACCAAGGATGGCTTGAGGGTGAGTAAATCATGGACTAATTTACATTTTTGGGTGAACTATCCCTTTAAGGCTGAACTAAGAAGATGAACTGATGCAATGCTTGCAGTATTATGAATAATCTTCATTACCATGATGGCCATGTTGAGCTCCTCGCGGATGTCATGCAGGGCACCCACGTCTTCCCAGGTCACGTCCGGTACGGTGGCGAATCCCTCGCGCTTGGCGGACGGCTGGACACTGGCTAACGACGACTTGAAGTCCGACATGAGGACACAGAGTCCAGAAAGCTGCTCTTCGCTCAGAGACTCGTTCGTCTTCAGTAAAGACAACAGCTGCTCCAGCTCACATTTCTGACAGGAAGACAAACAGTGGCCGGACATTATATGATTTCTGTTTTATTGCAGTGTATTACCATTTCAAACTGCTAAATATTTAAAGAGGCCATATTCTGCCCTTTTTCAAAGTCCTGATGTTGTTTTCAGGCTCTACTAGAACAGGTTTTCCTGCTTGAATGTCATGTCTTGTCTTTAGCCTTTCTAAAAAATCTAAAGCAAAATATAAATGTGTGAAAAAATGTGAAAATTAACTGATGTTGAACCTACTTTATAACCTAGTCAGATCTGGTCATGTGACTGTACATTTACAATATTACATAGCCAATCAAATATCACTGTTTAAATTATGTTTTGAGGAAAAAGTGCAAGTAGAATTTATATTGAGCCAAAATTTCACATTTAAAGAGTTCCTATTAAAGGGGCTATGTGTAGTTTTTAGCGGCCTCTAGTGGTGATGTTTCAGATTGCAACCAATTTTTACAAGAGCGCTTGTGCACGTGCTCGAACTCAAGAGCGACCACTCATGGTACCGGCCACACACACCGGAGAAAGCATCACAATAGGGATGAAAGCCAACTCCGGGTCTGTTTTTATGCCTAAATATATACCTATAACTAAAACAAAGCGGAGGTCTCTCCAGAATTCAAACGCTCTGCCGATGTTGATCCGTGTTTTCGTCCGAAGTTGATCCGATAAACGTTTGGACTGACGAGCTTCAGCAGATAAAACTTTTTTTCGTTTTTTATATTTATGTGGAGTTTGTGTTGGAGTGTGTGTTGTGCTGGAGGCAGGTCGTTGTTTGGTGTTATCAGACTCCATGCAGTTAGCGTCAGTGCCGTCGCATAGACTGTATATAAAAAGGAGAGAGGTTCGGGAGCGCGCATGCACGTCACGCCGATGGATTTCGCGGTAAATCCGACCCGGAGCCTTCACATAGAAATAGGAATACTGGCCTTCAGAGGTAATAGCAAAACCCGACAATTGGATCATTGTAATGTGTGATTACAACCCCTTCACACACAGGCAATAAAAAAAGGATTCATTTTAGAAGAAAAACTACATATAGCACCTTTAAGCTTTTTATAAAGTCTTGATGTTGTTTCAGGCTCTACTAGAACAGGTTTTCCTGCTTGAATGTTGATTATTTTCCTCATATTCTCCATTGTTGCTGCTCCTCTCTTCCCAGTCTGTCAGCAACGCTCTGTTTACTTCCTGTCTCTATGAAGCCCCTCCTCCTGAAAAGCACACTGTGCTCTGATTGGTCGGCTGGATCAGTGTGTTGTGATTGTGAGTGTGTTTGTGAAATGTCCCGCCCCTTACCATAACCGCCAGTTTAACACACTACTAACCAACTCAACCAGGCCCCGCCCCTTTATTCTGCGTATGAATTATTATAATGAGGAATATTGTGACGTGTTCGTTCCCGGAAGAAACTCAAGATACAATGGAGGCGTTTCAGGAGTTCAGAAACACTGACACTGATATAGAGAAGAACTGGAGCTTTTTCATGCTCAAACAGCAACACTACACACTAAAGAAAGATAAACATGGAGAAAAACATAATAGATCCTCTGATGATTCTGTCTTCATTTCACTGTAATCCTTCCTTGCACCTGGAAAAATGACTGAAAGAACAATAAAGCTGTTCACATTTCCTATATATATTTTTTTGTCAAACAATAGAACGAGTATGATGTAGTGAATGACAAATTATTTTATATGTGTAAAATTATCTGAATTGAGATAAATGTTGCAAGTACAGGACAGTACTGATGACTGTACACAAAGCGGTTTCCCCGGTAACGGCTGTACACAAAGTGGTTTCCCTGGTAACGGCTGAACACAAAGCGGTTTCCCCGGTGACGGCTGAACACAAAGTGGTTTCCCTGGTAACGGCTGAACACAAAGCGGTTTCCCTGGTAACGGCTGAACACAAAGAGGTTTCCCCGGTGACGGCTGAACACAAAGTGGTTTCCCTGGTAACGGCTGAACACAAAGCGGTTTCCCTGGTAACGGCTGAACACAAAGCGGTTTCCACGGTAACGGCTGAACACAAAGTGGTTTCCTTGGTAACGGCTGAACACAAAGCGGTTTCCCCGGTAACGGCTGTACACTAGTCGACTAGAAAAATCTCCAGTCGAGGGCAGCCCTTATTTAAAGACATTGCAATGGTTTCACGTGCAACGTAAGCAATGACGCACATCAAGGTGAACGAGACGGAGGGAAGTTAGCGAGGGAAGGGCATGTAAAAGTGCACTTAAAGGGGTGGTTGATTATGATTTCACTTTTCTAACTTTAGTTAGTGTGTAATGTTGCTGTTTGAGCAGATACAACATCTGCAAAGTTACAACACTCAAAGTTCAAAGTAAAGAGAGATATTTTCATTTACAGAAATCACTTTTTAAGGACTACAACATACGGCTGGTAGGAACTACAATGAGCTTCTTCACGGGTTAGTGACATCACAAACCCTAAAATTTACATAAACTCCGCCCCCAGGAACGTGATTTATAGATTATCAAGACAGAATATGCTAATAAATGTATAGAAGATAGTTAACTTCACATCAGCTGCATACATTCATCAACTAATCATTCAGAAATGTTGTCACTTCTTCTAGAGTCTCTCCTTCTTTCTGACTCCGGTTTGAACATAAAAGGCTAAAAGTTTTTGAAATTTTCAGTGTGTGTGTGTGTGGTAAAAGGACACAAGCTCTTGAAGCTCCGCCCCCCGTGCTGGGAGCAGAGGCTCATTTGCATTTAAAGGGACACACACGAAAACGGTGTGTTTTTGCTCACCCTCAAAAACTTTAACATGCAATATAAAAATACCTGTGAGGTATTTTGAGCTAAAACTTCACATACACACTGTGGGGACATCAGAGATCTAGTGAAAAGGGCATTATGCCACATATTTAAAGGTGTGGGGTACCGGTGGAGTGGCGTCGTCACTGCTGGACTTCAGCAGGATTCGGTTGACGGTGGTCATGGCCGCCTCGCGACACAGCGCCATTAAATCTGCGCCCACATAACCTGGTGTGAGCCGCGCCAGCTGTCTGAAGTCAAAGTCCTCCGGCAACGTGATCTTACGACACAGTGTCCTCAGAATCCTGCGGTGGAATAAAATGAGGATACATTTTGTTTTTGGACAGAAACACTTAAGAAAGATGGATAACACTTTATATGAAGTCCATGCTTATAATGAATTATAGCCCCATTTATACTTACTTATAAGTATGTATTACTATTCTATTAAATATATATTATAAAGACTTATGACCTTTACTGCATTAGAACAACAGTTATAGTTAGATTTATCTTTTTTTTTTTAATATAATTAAAGTAATGCATTTGCCTTTTCATGGTGCATGTTAATAATCCATTATACACTGATTTATACTGACACTTCTTTGCTGTACCAATTAGCTATTAATTATGTCTTTAATGGCTGATATTTGCATTCGAGGTCATGAATATGGTCATTTTGATCTCCCCAGCCATATGTGTGGTATTGCTTATTGCAGTTTGAAATTTTACTTTAAAAAATATTATTGCAGTGTTGTTGTTAGTATGTAACATTAAGAAAAGATTGATAGGTTTTACAACAATACAATTGTTTGTATTAATGATTTCTGTTTTTTAATTATTTTAAATTATATTTTTTATTTTATTATATTATTGTTCATTATTTACATTTACAAATAAACATTTAAAATGTATAATGAGCACATCTTCATAATGGCATCCTGTTTTCACTTTACTTAAAGCCATCAATGATGCATTTATGGAGGTTAGTACCGTATTTTCACTCACAATAAGTATTTATAATAACACAAGACAGCTATTAATAACAAAATATTCATTATTTGACAGAAAAAATCTGAAATACTAAAAAGTCATTGCAAAAGCAGCCCCATGCGCTTGATCTGCCATTTTCCATGACAGCCTAACTTCACAATCAATGAAAATGTGCCGTTCAATTTTAATAAATAAAGTATATAGTCCTATCTGTAATTAATAGAAAAATAAACTGAAAATAGGCCTATAAATAAATTGATAGTCCTGTGCACAGG